>NW_020229987.1:0-217500 GCF_003227715.2 Harpegnathos saltator
CTTTAAACTTCAGGAGTATCTCCTAAATGTTTAGAGATACAGGCATGTTTCTACGCACCAATTAAATCCTCTCAAAACCCTACATTTTGCCCTAAGTGGCGACTCTCTACTCCCAGTAGAAGCGGAGATATCAACGCAGAAAGGTTGGAAAACTTTAACCTTCGATATCTCCTAAACGGTTAGAGATACAGGCCTGGTTCTGGCACCAAATTAAAGTCCTTTCAAAACCCTACATTTCAAAACCCTACATTTTCGACTACATGGACGACTCTCTACTCCCAGGAGAAGCGGAGATATCGACGGAGGAAGGCTGGATATCGGCGGAGAAAGGCTGGAAAACTTTAAACTTCGATATCTCCTAAACGGTTAGAGATACAGGCCTGGTACCAAATTAAAGTCCTTTCAAAACCCTATATTTTGCCGTAAATGGCGACTCTCTACTCCAGTAGAAGCGGAGATATCAACGGAGAAAGGTTGGAAAACTTTAACCTTCGATATCTCCTAAACGGTTAGAGATACAGGCCTGGTTCTGGCACCAAATTAAAGACCTCTCGAAACCCTACATTTTGCCGTAAGTGGCGACTCTCTACTCCCAGTAGAAGCGGAGATATCAACGCAGAAAGGTTGGAAAACTTTAACCTTCGATATCTCCTAAACGGTTAGAGATACAGGCCTGGTTCTGGCACCAAATTAAAGTCCTTTCAAAACCCTACATTTCAAAACCCTACATTTTCGACTACATGGACGACTCTCTACTCCCAGGAGAAGCTGAGATATCGACGGAGGAAGGCTGGATATCGGCGGAGAAAGGCTGGAAAACTTTAAACTTCGATATCTCCTAAACGGTTAGAGATACAGGCCTGGTACCAAATTAAAGTCCTTTCAAAACCCTATATTTTGCCGTAAATGGCGACTCTCTACTCCCAGTAGAAGCGGAGATATCAACGGAGAAAGGTTGGAAAACTTTAATCTTCGATATCTCCTAAACGGTTAGAGATACAGGCCTGGCTCTGGTACCAAATTAAAGTCCTCTCAAAACCCTACATTTTCGACTACACGGACGACTCCCTACTCCCAGTAGAAGCGGAGATATCGACGGAGGAAGGCTGGATATCAACGGAGAAATGCTGGAAAACTTTAACCTTCGATATCTCCTAAGCGGTTAGAGATACAGGCCTCGGTCTGGCACCAAATTAAAGTCCTCTCAAAACTCTACATTTTCGACTGCATTGACGACTCTCTACTCCCAGTAGAAGCGGAGATATCAACGGAGAAATGTTGGAAAACTTTAACCTTCGATATCTCCTAAACGGTTAGAGATACAGGCCTGGTTCTGGCACCAAAATAATGTCCTCTCAAAACCCTACATTTTTGACTGCATTGACGACTCTCTACTCCCAGTAGAAGCGGAGATATCGACGGAGAAATGTTGGAAAACTTTAACCTTCGATAACTCCTAAACGGTTAGATATACAGGCCTCGGTCTGGCACCAAATTAATGTCCTCTCAAAACTCTACATTTTCGACTACATTGACGACTCTCTACTCCCAGTAGAAGCGGAGATATCAACGGAGAAATGTTGGAAAACTTTAACCTTCGATATCTCCTAAACGGTTAGAGATACAGGCCTGGTTCTGGCACCAAAATAATGTCCTCTCAAAACCCTACATTTTTGACTGCATTGACGACTCTCTACTCCCAGTAGAAGCGGAGATATCGACGGAGAAATGTTGGAAAACTTTAACCTTCGATAACTCCTAAACGGTTAGATATACAGGCCTCGGTCTGGCACCAAATTAATGTCCTCTCAAAACTCTACATTTTCGACTACATTGACGACTCTCTACTCCCAGTAGAAGCGGAGATATCAACGGAGAAATGTTGGAAAACTTTAACCTTCGATATCTCCTAAACGGTTAGAGATACAGGCCTGGTTCTGGCACCAAAATAATGTCCTCTCAAAACCCTACATTTTCGACTGCATTGACGACTCTCTACTCCCAGTAGAAGCGGAGATATCGACGGATGAAGGCTGGATATCGACGGAGTAAGGTTGGAAAACTTTAACCTTCGATATCTCCTAAGCGGTTAGAGATACAGGCCTGGTTCTGGCACCAAATTAAAGTCCTTTCAAAACCCTACATTTCAAAACCCTACATTTTCGACTACATGGACGACTCTCTACGACTCTCTACTCCCAGCAGAAGCGGAGATATCGACGGAGGAAGGCTGGATATCGACGGAGAAAGGCTGGAAATCTTTAAACTTCGATATCTCCTAAATGTTTAGAGATACAGGCATGTTTCTGGCACCAAATTAAAGTCCTCTCAAAACCCTACATTTTGCCCTAAGTGGCGACTCTCTACTCCCAGTAGAAGCGGAGATATCAACGCAGAAAGGTTGGAAAACTTTAACCTTCGATATCTCCTAAACGGTTAGAGATACAGGCCTGGTTCTGGCACCAAATTAAAGACCTCTCGAAACCCTACATTTTGCCGTAAGTGGCGACTCTCTACTCCCAGTAGAAGCGGAGATATCAACGCAGAAAGGTTGGAAAACTTTAACCTTCGATATCTCCTAAACGGTTAGAGATACAGGCCTGGTTCTGGCACCAAATTAAAGTCCTTTCAAAACCCTACATTTCAAAACCCTACATTTTCGACTACATGGACGACTCTCTACTCCCAGGAGAAGCGGAGATATCGACGGAGGAAGGCTGGATATCGGCGGAGAAAGGCTGGAAAACTTTAAACTTCGATATCTCCTAAACGGTTAGAGATACAGGCCTGGTACCAAATTAAAGTCCTTTCAAAACCCTATATTTTGCCGTAAATGGCGACTCTCTACTCCCAGTAGAAGCGGAGATATCAACGGAGAAAGGTTGGAAAACTTTAATCTTCGATATCTCCGAAACGGTTAGAGATACAGGCCTGGCTCTGGTACCAAATTAAAGTCCTCTCAAAACCCTACATTTTCGACTACACGGACGACTCCCTACTCCCAGTAGAAGCGGAGATATCGACGGAGGAAGGCTGGATATCAACGGAGAAATGCTGGAAAACTTTAACCTTCGATATCTCCTAAGCGGTTAGAGATACAGGCCTCGGTCTGGCACCAAATTAAAATCCTCTCAAAACTCTACATTTTCGACTGCATTGACGACTCTCTACTCCCAGTAGAAGCGGAGATATCAACGGAGAAATGTTGGAAAACTTTAACCTTCGATATCTCCTAAACGGTTAGAGATACAGGCCTGGTTCTGGCACCAAAATAATGTCCTCTCAAAACCCTACATTTTCGACTGCATTGACGACTCTCTACTCCCAGTAGAAGCGGAGATATCGACGGAGAAATGTTGGAAAACTTTAACCTTCGATAACTCCTAAACGGTTAGATATACAGGCCTCGGTCTGGCACCAAATTAATGTCCTCTCAAAACTCTACATTTTCGACTGCATTGACGACTCTCTACTCCCAGTAGAAGCGGTGATATCAACGGAGAAATGTTGGAAAACTTTAACCTTCGATATCTCCTAAACGGTTAGAGATACAGGCCTGGTTCTGGCACCAAAATAATGTCCTCTCAAAACCCTACATTTTCGACTGCATTGACGACTCTCTACTCCCAGTAGAAGCGGAGATATCGACGGAGGAATGTTGGAAAACTTTAACCTTCGATATCTCCTAAATGGTTAGAGATACAGGCCTGTTTCTGGCACCAAAATAAAGTCCTCTCAAAACCCTACATTTTGCCGTAAATGACGACTCTCTACTTCCAGTAGAAGCGGAGACATCGACGGAGAAAGTCTGGAAAACTTTAACCTTCGATATCTCCTAAACGGTTAGAGATACAGGCCTGTTTCTAGCACCAAAATAAAGTCCTCTCAAAACCCTACATTTTCGACTGCATTGACGACTCTCTATTCCCAGTAGAAGCGGAGATATCGACGGAGAAATGTTGGAAAACTTTAACCTTCGATATATCCTAAACGGTTAGGATCTTTCAAATGGCGTTGGCCGTTTTCAGATATCTTGAAAAATGGCGGAAGTACTTCAGTACATATTTTGAAAAGCCTATATTTCCGAGCCCTTTAAGGTACAATCGATTTGAAAGGAGGTACAAACGGGTACAAACGATGCTCTTTCGAATGGCATATGTCGTTTTCAGATACCTTGAAAAATGGCGGAAATACATTCAGCGCGTATTTTGAGAAGCCTGTATTTCCGAGCCCTTTGAAGTACAAACGATTTGAAAGGAGGTACAAATGAGTACAAACAATGTTCTTTCAAACGGCGTGGGCCGTTTTCAGATATCTTTAAAATTGAAAACTTTATCATATTATACATATCCCGGATATTAAACAATTCTGTACCTCCTTCGAGGTACAAACGATTTGAAAGGAGATACAAACGGGTACAAAAGATGCTGTACGAAATGCAAAGTGGTACAAAATGGTGCAAACGATTCTCTATCGAACCCCGTTGTGCGTTTTAAGATATCTTAAAAAATGGCGGAAGTACCATTTTAGGGTTATATGACAATAATTGAAAATTGCTTTATTTCCGAAATGGTTGAGTTACAAACGAAATGCAAAGTGGTACAAACGGGTACAAACGATTCTCTATCGAACCGCGTTGTCCGTTTTAAGATATCTTAAAAAATAGCGAAAGTTCCATTTTAGCGTTATATGATAGAAATTGAAAATTGCTGTATTTCCAAAACGGTTGATGTACAAACGAAATGCAAAGTGGTACAAACGGGTACAAACGATTGTCTATCGAACCGCGTTGTCCGTTTTAAGATATCTTAAAAAATAGCGAAAGTTCCATTTTAGCGTTATATGATAGAAATTGAAAATTGCTGTATTTCCAAAACGGTTGATGTACAAACGAAATGCAAAGTGGGTACAAAAGGGTACAAACGATTCTCTATTGAACCCCGTTGTCCGTTTTAAGACATCTTAAAAAAATGGCGGAAGTACTATTTTAGGGTTAATGACAGAAATTGAAAATTGCGGTATTTCCGAAACGGTTGAGGTACAAACGAAATGCAAAGTGGTACAAGCGGGTGCAAACGATTCTCTATCGAACCCCGTTGTCCGTTTTAAGATATCTTAAAAAATAGCGGAGGTACCATTTTAGCGTTATATGACAGAAATTGGAAATTGCTGTATTTCCGAAACGGTTGAGGTACAAACGAAATGCAAAGTGGTGCAAACGGGTACAAATGATTCTCTATCGAACCCCGTTGTCCGTTTTAATATATCTAAAAAATAGTAGAAGCATTATTTTAGCGTTATTTGGAAAATTTTAAAATGCTGTATTTCCGAAGCGGTCGAGGTACAAACGTAATGCAAAGTGGTACAAATGGGTACAAACACGACATAGTATCAACAAATCGTGGACATTGGCTTAGTAGTTCATGTCCATGAAAAATGGACCCAGTTGACGCTTCGAATCAGCCAACTTTTCCATAACGCTGTAAATGTAGCCATGCCCGCTCTCAGGCTTCTCTCTGTAGTAACTATGGTTGCAGCACGGATATAAACCGCCTGAAAGTGGATGTAGCACGGACTTCCACCACATGTAGATTTTACCACCAAGACCTAAAAGTGGATGTAGCATCGTAGTTCTTTTCTCAAAATAGATGCAGATGGCGCCCATTTCCAGTGCGAAAAATCGGTGCCGCCGAAAACGTCGTGTTGGCCGCTCTTAGCTTCTTCTCTGGTGCTACTATCTCAATTTGTCGGTAAAAACAATAGCGACTTGTAGCGTAGACTTCGGAACTACGTTTCAGAAAAACAGCCATCCCGCAGAGCTCAAATTTATTCCCAAGTAGTATGACTCAACGATGAATAACGCCTTTTTATATTCAAGTAGTACGACTTAACAAGAGCTACCGCCTTTTTATTTTCAAACAGTGCAATTTAACGACAGATCAGAGTCTTTATCTTCAAGTAGTACTAACAAGTCAGAAAACTTTTCTATTGTCAAATAATACAGCTTCACGGCAGACCGATGCCGCGTCGTGTCGATGATCAAATCAACGTTGTCGACTGATGGAGATGTTACTAGTGGGATGCATTTGTAAGGTCGACTGTCATCAGCAGTGAAGACGTAAGGACCCTATCACTATCGTCACCACCACCACTATCCTCGTCACCACTGACATTACCACCACTACCTACGCAGTTCTTCATCGTCGTGCCGGCGATGGAGCGTGCGTAATTCTACGGCAATGATGCTGCGTAATGTCGGCTTTTCCCCACGGACCGTTTCCAACTACCGCACGCGTCTCGCCACCACCAGCCACGGCAGTATTCGCCAGATACGATCTCACGGATTATCGGCTACGTCGGCCGCGCCGCCGCTCCGCTGCATATGATTCATAGGGACCGTGCTCGTAGGACCGAGCTCGAGCTTGTATCAGGTATGTGCGTGGCGCGTAAGTGCGTTTTCACCGAGAACGCTCGCTCTGTCCGAAGACTACATTGGAGGTGAATTTAGGAGCGAGTTATACGTTAGATAACTGAGTGCACTGGCTATGAGGAAAACGAGAAGGAAATCAGAATATTCAAATTGCTGAGTTCGAAGTAAATACTGTATAAATGTTAGCTTGCAACAAGTTTTGAGGAAACTCAATAGCTGCCTCAAAATGTGGTATAAGGTATCTTGATGTTGAGGACTGAATCTATGTACTGTTTTTGAAACTTCTATAGTTATACAATGTATAGCCAATTTTTATAGACAATATTATGTAGAGTAATTAATTATCATATTGTGTATTTTGGTTGATCAGAACATTTTATATATCCTACAACTTTTAAAGCAGGATATTGTGATTTTTTTTGCCAAATATTTTCATGAATGGCTACCGCATGCTTGAAAGACATACTGATTTTATACAATATATTATAGATATGCCTCAAGAATAATTAATATTCTTAAATTTGCTTTTTTTTGAAGAACTTTCTGAACTAACACACAATGATGCAATAAGTTAGAATGAGCCAAGTATACCTTGTTTTATTCCAACTTACTGCATAAGTGCACATCGGTTCAAGGAGTTCTTCAAGAAAGAACAAATTATTTTTTATTACAATTATGAGATTATTATCATATCAATATTATATTTTGACAGTGTAATAAGAAGAAATTCTACTATAAAAATCATATTGTCTAAAACAGGTTATATTGAACTATCCGAATGATGTATATGTTTGAAGAAATATTCTCTAATTGTTTTAAACTGCCTTTTAAACAGTTAAATTTTAAACTGTTTGGTTCCTTTATTTTTTATGTAATATAGTATTAATAAGACTAATGTATAAGAAAAAGATTTTGTAACAATTTATATAGAATCCATCCTCTGCTGGACAGATTCTAATATGCAATTTATACACAATATGTGTATCTGTGTATGTATATTTTGTTTGGATATGATTAATTTACATACTATTTTTCTTTGCAGGATTAGAAGCCAAATTTTATACGCTTGAAGATGTTAGAAGTTGGTCTAAGAGTTGTTCGTGGTCCAGATTGGAAGTGGGATGATCAGGATGGCGGCGAAGGACATGCTGGGACAGTAGTGGAGATTGGGAAGCCTCCATTTACAGGAAACTCGGCTTCTAGTCCAAATCCTGCTGATCGGACGCCGGATAAGACGGTAATCGTCCAATGGGACCATGGCTCCAGAAGTAATTACAGAATTGGATATCAAGGTGCTTATGATCTACTGGTATTTGATAATGCATCCGCTGGCATCAAGCACTCCAATATCATCTGTGATGGATGCAAAAGGCACGGGATAAGCGGCATCAGGTGGAAGTGCTCGCAGTGCTTTGATTATGATCTCTGCACACAGTGCTACATGGGCGACGTGCATGACTTGACGCATACGTTTAAGCGGTTTCAAACAGCTAATGCCGTGGGGTTAGTATTTACAGTTTTTTTGCAAGTTTCCATTGTATTGAGAGTATTGTCTGAATAAGTCTGAATATGAAATTTTACGATCGTGTTCACGGTATCCAATTGACACAGGGTTCAATTAACACCAAGAGAAGGCTGTACCAAGATGCCGTTAAAGGGAATCTTCATAGGGGCAAAGGTCATTCGTGGTCCGGATTGGGAGTGGGGAAATCAAGACGGAGGCCGTGGTATGTATTACATGTAATGAATAATTGAAGTTTAACAACTGTATGAGATGACGTTTTTAAGTCTTTATCAAACTAGGTATTGGAGATCGAAGGTTGCGGTTTAGAAATGAGGATTCGACGCTAGTCAGCTAATTTTGACCTTGACTCGTTTTATCACGAGCAATTAATCTTGGTTGAGTTTCAATTTTCGATCCGCGATCCTCGATCTATAGCACCTGATATAGTTTGATACGAGCTCTAAACAAACACATTTATTCAGACTTAATAGCCTTTACGTCACTGACTCGAGCCGATGTAAATTAGTTGCGCAAGAACTTACCGATCCGGATTTCCCGGATGTTTCAGGGAAAACAGGCAGGGTCATGGATATACGAGGATGGGACAATGAGAGTTGTCGGTCCGTTGCCACAGTCACATGGTCTACGGGCAGCACGAATGTGTATCGATTGGGCTACAAGGGTTGTGTGGACTTGTGCTACGTGGAGGAAGCCAAGTCCGGTACTTATTACAGGGAGCATCTCCCGCTACTCGGCCAGCCGGTAATGACTATTCCGGACAACGGGAACAACTCGACAACGGCCAAGAACGGCGGTGTCACCAATGCTACGTCTAGTCCGCACCATCTAACGTTCAATGTCGGTGACAGGGTGAAAGTGCTGCTCGAAGTTGAGATGCTAAAGGAGATGCAGGATTCCGGCCATGGCGGGTGGAATCCGCGAATGGCCGAATGCATAGGAAAGGTATTTCGCGAATGTCACTTTCGTTTCTCGCTTGTAACTCAAGTCTCGTCGATTCCTCGAAACTCGCCTTCCCATCTCCGGAACGCGCGAGGAAACGAGGGAAGCTTAAGCTTTGGTTAAGCTGAATGTAACTTTGTCGGGATGGAATTAATATGATTAATATATGTATGTGTGTGGCTAATATATTTGTTGCGTAACGAGACTTTCTAATCGAACATCTAGATTGGCACGGTGCACCGAATTACAGACAAAGGAGACATTCGCGTGCAATATGAAGGCTGTAATAATAGATGGACCTTCCATCCGGGTGCTTTGACGAAAGTTACCAGTAAGGACGCGTTCGTCGTTGGTGATGTGGTCAGAGTGAAGAGCGATCTGACTGCCATCAAGCATTACCAACGCGGTCACGGCGAGTGGATAGACGTGATGAAAAATGTTGGTTTGCCGCCTTTTATCTCGCGTTTTATTAACGCCACGGCGCAATAACGTGCGTGTGAAATCGATCTTATACGTTCGCAGGCGCTGGGAAAAACCGGAAAAGTAATGAAGATCTATGCCGACGGTGACTTGCGTGTGGCGTTGGACAGTCACACGTGGACGTTTAATCCGCTGAGTGTCGTCCTCGTCCCTGCCGGGACGAACGTGGCTGCTGCTACGCACTACGATGCCAACATAATTAGAGATCGCTCAGGTATGTTTACTGTCGTTGTAGATGAGATCGTCCTTACAAGATGAGAGCGTGGTGCAAGCCTCTCGGAAGTTAAATTGCGTCGCTTCTCTCGTTAACTTCAAATTAATATTAACAAATTTCTCATGTTTAGTATCGATTTGCACATAACTTTCCAAAACAAAGAAATTCACGAAATTATAGAGATTATAATTATTACAGCAGTAAAAGTTGACAGAAAGGAATTGATCACAGCCGTTCTCGATGATTTCACGATTCAACAATCGCGTCGTGAGAATTTGTAAAAGGCTTATTTGTTGTGAAAAATTATTTTAACAATAACAAGAGCTCCTTTCACAACTGTCTGATATCGTTCGTGCAGCTGATGGTACCGACAGCGAAGTGGAGAAATTGTTGAGGGATGCAGCTAGAGGTGAGGCTGGTGTGGCCGCTGTGCGTGAATTCTTGAAGAAGTATCCGGGCAGGGTGGACGCGCGTGCTCCCGGCGGCGGCAAAAAAACGTGTTTGCAGGTAGCCGCGCACCAAGGCCAACGCGATCTCTGCAACCTCCTGCTGGACGTTGGTGCCTCCTTACGGGCGGTGGACGAGGATGGGGATACGCCGTTACATTATGCAGCATTTGGGTATATCGAGATCAAATCCTAACGTAGAAAAGAGCGGCAAATGCGTGGGAGTCTTACTTAACAATAATTGACATACTGACATACAAGCAAAATGTGTGTGTATTTGTGTAAAATAATACAAAGGAATTTAACAAAGAAAGTGTACATATAAATAGTCTAATTATAACGTTATAATAATGGGTCATCTAACAACCAGCCACCAATTTGATGTCGCTCTGTGCCATTCTTTTTTGCGCCTAAGTTTGCTTCCGAAAAAACTGTATTCAATGTTCACGTAGTTAATATCGAGATTATTATCGTGACATGTTTAATCAATTCTACAGTCGAATGTGCTGAGCGGTTGATCCTCTTATTAAATTTTTAGAGCAACGACTGTCATTAATTCGAGACATAGAAACAGTGACAAACAACTACATGCTTGTCTTTGCGATCTTTGCGATTCGCAAAGGGAAAACTGGCAGTTTAACGAACTCCTAAATGATTTTTTTTTAATATTGAAGACTCTAATACGCGCTTTACGGATCAATTATACCGAAACTTTTCTTCTCTGTTCGCTTAGCAATCAACCGGAGGTGATGGAACTGTTGCTATCCCGGGGAGCGACTATCAACGCCGTTAACAATGGCAGATGTAGTGCCTTGCACGTGGCAGTGAACAAACAGCATGCACAGTGCGTCAAGATGTTGTTACGTTATCACTGCGACATCAATCTGCAGGACTCTTACGGTGACACGGCGTTGCACGACGCGATTGGGAAAGACGCGCTCGACATAATTGACGCGCTGTGTGCCTGCGAGAGAGTGGATTTCAAGCTGCGGAACAAACGCGGTTTCAACGTGCTGCATCATGCCGCACTCAAAGGCAACGCTCAGTACGTGTCTCAAAAGTAGTCCCAGTCAAGTTCATTAATTAGTCAGTCTTCGGATTTCATCTGGTAATGTTTTAATTAGCCATAGTGTCTGTTGAAAAAAGTTTGCTAAGAATTTTTCCAACGCAATCGCTGACATCATTTCAAGCAGTAATTTAAAATTACTTGTCTCAAGCTACCCAAACGTTCTCCTCTTTTCAAATCTTCTAAAAGATCCATCCCCTGTCAGAGACTTGATCACGGCTAGAATTCAGCTTGACACGAATTCGCATAAATCCGCAGCGCAACGGAGAAGTTGGTGGCGCGTGCACGGAACCTGGTGGACGTGAAGAAGGACGATGGCTTCGCAGCGTTGCACTTGGCAGCGTTGAACGGTCATAGGGAAGTCGCGGCGATACTCCTGTCGCAGAACGGCGGCCGCGCTACGGTCGACCTGCGCAACAATCGGCAGCAGACCCCACTGCATCTGGCGACTTCACAGGGGCATTGGTCTCTCGTCGAGCTGTTGGTGCATCACAACGCGAATATCGCCTGTGCGGACGAAGACGGTGACACTGTGCTGCACATTGCAATCGCCAAGAGCCCGAATCAACAGACCATCGTGCCCACAACTGAGAGCAGCCGAGATTCGCCGCTTATATACGCGGTACGACGCAATCTTTTAGCTTCCCATCGACTGCGATATCTAATCGATCGAGGTGCAGTTCGATGCACAGACGATCGTTCTTGCTGTTTTAGACAAAATCCTCTCTCTAGTCCTTTCTTTCGACCAGTATTTCTAATTGCTAAAATTAACTTTCTCGCACAGATCTGGCAGGCCCTGGCAAGACAAGGTGCAAAGACTGAATTAGCATTAGCTTGTTTCTTGGTGAGTATAGACGTAAGTTGCACGCTTCTCGAAACGGCGAAGAATCACAAGGAGAAGACGCCGCTCGATCTTCTGGAGGCCGACCCGCAGGCATCTCAGCTCGCCGATCTTTTACGATCTTACCGATACCAAAATCACAACACACAATTAGAGTAAGTGCGCACGAGGCTCAATTCGAGCTCGTTTCGAACGTGTCGTAAGCACACTCCGAAGCATATACTTCAAGTGCTTTTCCTTCTCTCAGTAGAGGAATCGACTGATTTCTACAATTCGTTTTACAGAATAGAGAACAATCCGCCAACCGGTTACATAGAGCCGTCTACGTATCGAATAGATAATATGTCACCGTCGGAAGGATTGCGCGACGCGAGAAAGAGCATACCCGGCGCCGGCGACGATGCAGAATGTCGGGATTGTTCGGGGATCGTATCCGGCACGAAGCAAGAGAACCGATTTGATTCCGATAGCGCGCTCGTTGGCTGTGCACATTGCGGCCATACGATCGTCAAGAAGCAAACGATTCAAGGTATGTGTGTGTAATTTAACATAACGATTTATGGTACTTGTGTTAACATGAGATTACGTATAGGCTTAATGTTATCAGCTCTATGCGTTGTTCCAGACGGTCAACTAGCGGCGGGCGAGGTCTCCATAGCTAATCCAGAGGACAACTCGCCCGAGGGCAAACGCAAGGAGGAGATCAGCGAAAAGGAGAAGGACAAAGACTTGGAGCGATTGCGTTACCTCGAGACCAGAGTCGCGGATCTCGAGGAAGCGAATATGTGCAGCATCTGCATGGAACGTCGCCGTAATGTCGCCTTCCTTTGCGGACATGGTGCGTGCGAGCACTGCGCCGCACCGCTGAAGACCTGTCACATGTGTCGTAAGACGATCACGAAGAAGATCAACTTGTATTAAGAGATCGGACGTCAGTTTTAATAGCGACACACATGTTTCTCTCAGGCAGAAGAGGGATCGATATTTCGACGCGGCTGGTAGTGCGAGTAGATTTGTGACTCGCGTGGAACGATTTCGACGAGTTGTCAAGCTCGCGTTCTACTGTCCAAATGGTCGAGATCGTCTCAGAAGCGCGCAAACCATGCGTTGCGAGTGGCGACAAATGGAAACGGAAATAAAATTATGTATTTTGCAGCATTAAATGTTTCGACGTCTCTGGCGGTCGATGAGAAGCATTTTATTCACTTACAGCTTGCTCTTCTCAAGTCTCGAAAATCCTATTTTTAATCTCACAAGTGCGCTCTTGCGACTCGAAGTAAGTCCGCGCCACTTTTTCATGTGCAATAATAGATATCACGTCGTCTACCGAGGTATCGATCTTCCTTCACGAGAGACGTCCGATCGAGCGGCGAACAATTAAGCGAGGAACCTGCTGAGCATGATCAGTAGGCAATGTTTACCGATCGATTTAAACGCGCGAGGCGTTGCGCCCGGTTACGCTGACAAATCGAAACTGCCAAAACCGTAGAGACGCGTTCTTCGCGACGTGAAAAAGGGACGCGAGAACCTGGCGAATTCTCGACCACGAGAGGGAGCTCTCATTGTTGCACCAACACCGTGCCATAACGAGATTTTTTACGCGTGACCAAGACCGCACGTTCGCTCGGATACTGGCTGCAGCCGCACGCACTTTACGTTACGCTTTGTTGATTTTGTCAGAGATTAATTATTAATTAGTTTAATCGATAGCGGTGCGAGCGCCGCTCGTGTCGTATACCGGCGGACGTGCGCGACGTACGAACGTTGTTTGTGACATATGTACACATCTTGTACACGCTTTCCTTTCTCCGCGAATCGGCGCGATCGCGCCTGTGCTTCATCCCGTCCATTTTTTATCCCTTGTTTGAGAGGAGAGCGCGGATGTGCCGAACGCGAAGTAGCCACGAGAGACAAGGTCGCGCGCTTCGACGAGTAGTAAAGTAGTAAAGCGCGATGAGAATCAATCAGAGAAGCCCACAAACGAAACATGTTCGTACATATCGCATCACGCATTATCGCGAGGAAACGACGACGTATTATTTCTATACGTGCGTGTTCGAAAACTTCCAAGACTTCCTGCGAACTTCTTACCACTTCTTGCCACGCATTTGCGGGAGAGAAGAGGGGCACGCTCAAGAACGATTTGATCTTCGGTGCAATTTTTTTAGATGATTTAGCATGAGAAAGTTTATTAGCATCTTCCTTTTTATAATAGTCTGCAGAGCTGTTTAGTTCAATGGAAGGGATCTTTGTCGATTCCATTCACACGCCGCGTTGCCGTGTACATTTAGAAAAGAACGTAAAGACAATCCATCAAATGTTGCCGTTTGTGGCGAAAACAGATCGAGAAAAAAATGCACGTCGGAGAATGCAATTAAATGGAGATCTTTTAAATATTAAACAGACGGAAAAGGAGAGATAGAGAGAAGAAAAGAGTGGTCGGTACGCATTCGGTAAAATCGCGTGGGACTTTGACTGTACTACAATGTGCGACACTTGAATTGTCCATATCAGCTTCAACGTGTGAATGTACCCCCTTCTCTTCTACGACATTTGCATCGTTCGCTGGACACATTTTGAGTATTGAGTAAGAGATATTATATAGAGGGAAATACACCCAGTCTTATAGCCAAATTTTCTAGATAGTTGAATTATGCTCGTCGAGAGACCTTGTATAAAGTAATCCGTTTTGTGATCGATTGAGATTGGGAGCATGGAACCAATTAATTTTAAGCGCGCCCTCCGTTGCGAGAGAGCGCACGTCGATTGAGAGACATTTTTTCCACAGAAAGGCGTATACAATTCGCGTCGTTCACATTAGCCGACAATTACCGTGGTACAGGCTTAACCGCAAGGACG
This sequence comes from Harpegnathos saltator, assembly GCF_003227715.2. NCBI lineage: Eukaryota > Metazoa > Arthropoda > Insecta > Hymenoptera > Formicidae > Harpegnathos > Harpegnathos saltator. The sequence continues at coordinate 14,801 of NW_020229987.1, forward strand.
AATCCTCAAGCAGTCGAATTACCAGTAACAGATAGATAGATAATTAGATAGAGAGAGAAAGAGAGAATGAAAGAGGACAAATGCTGCTAAACTGTGGTTTTCGAAGGAATCCGCTTTTTTTTATCAGTATTAGATATCTTGCCTTCCTACTTGACACAACGAAAAGAAGAAAATCATACTCGTGGCGCAAGGAGAAGCGCTCAATCTATACGAACAAGGAGTAAGATGTACCTCGGTGTTATCGAGCTGCGCGAATCACAATTTTTTACATCGACTAGCATATTAATCTCTCTGGACCGATAAGGACCGAAAGAGAGAGAAAGAGCGATTTTTATCGATTAGTATGCCGGAGCTGCGAAGTGCTCCCTTCCAGGGTAAAGCATTGCGAATTTTACGTTCATAACGACAAAGCGGCGTATAATTCGTGATACTGCCAAAATCTCTGATTCGTCAAAATGATATTAGCTTTTCTCCTTTTCTTTCTTCTTTTCTACAATAGTAGCTGTATTGTCGTTTAGGTATGTGCGGCGTATACTACAAAAAGATGTGAAGTACGATAAAACTATGATAGCGTATTCGCGTAAACTCTTAAGCGTCGATAGGTTTCTACAGTTGTACGTAACTTAAGACATAATTTAAATAAACAATTTTACGGTAGATAACTTTAATCTCTCCAATTCACTGTGCTTCTTCGAAGAAGCTCCTTATTTTTTGCTGCTTCTTCTTCTCCTTCTTTTTTCTCTTGTCTTTTATAAACTTTGCGCGCCTTATCGACTATAACGCGAGGAGAGAAGCTTTCCACATCGATTCTCTTTTTCTCTCGCTTTTTCTCCCGACTAATCGCGTCGTTGATAAGAGCAATAACAAAAGCACATATAACGCACAAGTCTCATCTCTCATCACGCACTCCAAAGAACAAGACTGAAATGAATTTTTTATCCCTTAGCTTAGCAAGCAATCTTATTTATTTTGGTACTCGATAAAGGTTCGATAAAGGTAGTCGTATATTACATTGTTGAGCCGGTTTTGCAAAAATTGTAGCTGTACTAACGATATATATATTTATATATAATAATAATGTAATAATGGTAATAATATTTTTTTCTTTTTTCCCTAAATAAAACCTAAACGCAGTGTATTCTCTCTCTATTAGTGTGTGTATGTACGTGGTGTATGTATGTGTGTATCTACCGTGTGTGTGTGTGTGTGTGTGGATGTGTATGTATTATTTAGTACCTAGTTAACTTAAACGGATCGTAGACGCCGTACACGATACGATGCCATGCAGAGAGTACGATCGTCTAACTTCAGCTACAAAACTTACATGCCCCTTTCCAGCTTTCCTCTTCTTCTTCTTCTTCCTCCTCCTCCTCCTCCTCCTCCTCCTCCACCTTCTCTATATAGTTTCCTTCGTCGAAGAATAATATGTAGCATGATTTCTTCTACCGAGGGGCAACAAGGTCGAGTGTCCGAAAATGACCTGACCGGCGCTTACGATTCATCGAGAAACCCCCGGTTTCGGCGACCGCCGAAACTTCGCGTGTGCAACGCTTCACTCCGCGAAGTAAACTTGGATAGTAGAAAGAAGTAGACTTGATATGAGCATCCCGTTTCCGAGCCGATTGATCCGCTTCGCGTCCCATTTCGATACGCACGCACTCGCTCCTACGTGCTATCTTCGGGTTTGCCTTTGCCCTGGCATCACATTATCTTACAAGTTACATGCAAAAATAATACATGCGTAAATAATCTTTCTCTGCAAATACTTCCTTCCGTTCTCCCTTTTATTTTATCTTTTTTCTTTTACGATTTTGCTCACGCGTTTGCTCCTTTTTTTCCTTTTTGCTTTTGATCGAAATATTCGGGCCTGTTCCTTCCGTAACCCGCGGCTTAACAAATCGAATCACCTTGCGTTTGTCACGTCTCGCCGCGAAGTAAAACGTCAGAAAGTATACTTGCCACTAACTTAGAAGAAAAGACAGATCACAATGATTTAGATCAACCGGTCCGTAAGGAACGAACTGAAAAATCTTGCACAAGTTCCGCGTGGGCACGCACGCACGAGGATCATCGTGGCTTCTTTCTATTTAGTTCAAGCTACACAATTTCATCATCAAGGCGAGTCGCAAGACCATCTCGCGTGGCGTGTCATTACTTTTATGAGGTCTTTACAGTCTTACTTTGCAATTCGTACGACGCGCACGATTAAGGTATCTACACGTATCTATTCGTATAAGACATCGGTTAAAAAGTGCCCGATAGCGAGAGAATTATTTATTTATCGCTGTGTGTGTGTGGAGCGTGCAGAGCGGTCGACGAAGTTACAATGTACGACTTCGCCCCGCGCATTTTTCTCTTCTCTTCTCTTCTTCTTCTTCTTCTTCTTCTTCTTCGAACCCATTCCTTCTCTTCCTTGCATCTTTTTGTTCTCGCTCGCCAGACGCGCGTTCGTCAGCGAGTTTCGATCCTGGCGAAAAGAAGTCGCTCCCGGTCAGGATCCCTCCGCTCCTCCTTGCTCTCTGAAGGACTCACCACCACCACCGACCACCCTTTCACTGCGTGGTCGGTGTGCATAGAGAGATACGTTGGCGTCACACTGATTCATTCGCAATTATTGTCAGCTACGATCAAAAGTCCTGAGAGTCCGCAGCCGGATAAGTCCGCTGCGGCAAATCGCCGGCTTGTCATTGACGGCGGTTCGGTCAGATCGAGCAGCCGCGCGTCTCGCTGATCAGACGACGACCGGCGGCGAATCGGCGCGTGACGCGTACGTCACATCGCCGTGCATCGCGCCGACGAACGAGAAACCGGATCTCGAGTCGGGGAATTTCAAGGAAAGAGACAGAAAAGACCGCACCTCCTCGGATCTTTCAGTGTCCGTCTGTCTCGTATATGTTTATTACATCGAGACACGCCGGAAGGTAAACATCAGAGAAAGTGAAACACTTGCATCGTATGAAGAGAAACTCCGCAGATCCGCAGTAATGGTTTACAGAGGCACAGAGAAAGAGAGAAAGAGAAAGACACGAAATAATGACGAAGCACCGGGATTGGACCGATTGTTGGAGACGTCGCGCGGCATTTTTAGTCTCAGAAGAACACGTGGATTCAGAAGAACAATTCGCATGGAACAAACCGTGATGGTGATACGTTCGCGCGCGCGTGTATGTATGTGTGTGTGTGTATGTGTGGTGTATGCGTATGTATGTGTATAGGACCCTTATCCTTGCATTTTTTTTTTGGAATAAATCAGTGCGATAGACAGAAAATAGAAGAGAAAATAAAAACCAAAAGAAACATGAGAGAATTACCCTATGTATCTACAATAGAGGATATTACTGCGTCAAGAATTGACTGGTGACGTAATTGTTTAAGCTACGACCGGCTCGGGGCTACACGGCGGGAGCTCCGGCTCGCTCTGCGGCTCCGCGCTGTTGGTGCTGGTGGTGCTGGTGCTCGCGGTCGATGTGTTCGGCTCGTGGTTCGGGTCGGCGGGTGTCACCGCCGCCCACTGGGTGGTGTATGGCGCGGCTCGCGCCTGTCGTCTGGCTTTCCTCTTGGCGCGACGTTGTTCCATGACTAAGCGCAAACGGCGCATCTTGCCCTTGGTCGCCTCGTTCTCCTTCGACAACTCCTCTGCGGACCGAGTGTTATCACAATATCAGCCTAAGTGCATCGCGCATTATGATATTACATTGTAATTCTGTTCGTTCAAGCTGCAACAAGCTGCGCTCTCTGCGGTTAAAATGAAGTAGACGTACAATAGATTTGACACTTGGTGGTGGGGAAGAGAGAGAGAGAGCAGAATGAAGAAAATTTCAAGATGGCTCACAAAAAAATACAAGCTACAAAGGACAGACTTTATATCGTACACACTTGATTTGAAAACGGCTAGAGTACTTTTCTCGATGCAATTTGGAACAAGGCAGAGGTTCAACAAGAGAGCTTTGTGGCCATTTTTCAGAAATAAAGTCTCTCTCATTGAAACATCAGCTGCCCCCCAAACTATATCGAGGGCGGAAAAAAGTGTTCGGACGATTTTGAAACCGAAGGCTGTGAACAATCGCTGTGTAAGAGCCACGACTCTTAATTTTAACTCTTGTATTCTGAGATGTACACATATTAGTATTTCTGTTCAGTTACGAACCAGTGGAGTATCCCGGTGCGGTGGAGTCGTGGCAACCGGCCGACGTAGTGGATCCACTTGCGGTCGTTGACGTTCCCGTAGAAGACGTGGACACTGATGAGGACTGTTGACGACCGTGTGAATGCCTATGATGGTGATGCCTATAGTGACCTGCGGATGCAGCTGGCGTCGCGCACAACAAGTCATTCAAAATATGAATGATAGTGCTGATGTCACGTTTGGGCCGACCGTGTCTGTCCTGCAGGGCTGGGTTCAAAGTGCCGCTGAATGTGCCGGAGTACACACCTTTGCCATGATGGTGCATACTCTCTATTATAGCTCCCTGTCTGCGTCTTGCATTTTCCTAAATTTGAAAAGATACGTAAGTTTTGTGCATTTATCCTCGCGTCGCGAAACGCTTGTTTTCATCTTCCTGCTTTTGCATATGTACATAATACGACACGCTGATTCACTGGTGTTTTCTTTTTGCTTTGTCAAATTTGGATAGTCAATGATATTGGGAGACAAAAGATATGCAACATGTAAACATGAAAACCCAACAACACGAGCGAAACCGATTCTTCGGTACAGAATTTAGATATTCGAGAATTTCATATCGTCGAGAAACCAGATCCGAGCGTGACATATTTCTTTCTCTCTGACAACCTCGAGTGACGTACGATTCGTACACGAAACAATGGTACACAACTGGAACTGACTTCGGTAATAATGTATACCTCTGCGAGGTTGACCCGCGAGGTGAATACCTCAGAAGAGAGCTGCTTCAGTTTCTGCGTGAGGTTGCGGGACGCCTCGGCGAGCGCTCGGGTGTCGAGGGTAGCTGGTTTGCTTGGCTGCTCCATCAACGACGTGCAGTTAGAGTTCTGCGAATCTCTCGACTCGGCAGCATCCGTCATGACGGTGTTGTGACTCCTCGTAGCGTCGATACCACTGGTCGTTGTAGCGGATTGTTGCTGCTGCTGTTGCTGCTGCTGCTGCTGCTGCTGTTGTTGCTGCTGGCCATGATGGAGACCGGTGCAGAGCTTCTTCCTGGGCGTTGCGTCGTAAGTGCTCAGGTCAACGCAGCCGTGGCTGTTGGAGGTAGACTGTTGCTGGTCCTGAACCGGGTTAGAGCTCGAGGAGGGCGTGTAAGAAGTGGAAGAAGAGGAGGTGGCGGAGGAAGATGAGGAAGAGGAGGAGGAGGAGGAGTAGAATCTGACGCCGGGCTTATCCCTCGAATGGTGGTGGTGGTGGTGGTAGTGGTGATGGTGAAGGCGATGGCCGTGATGGTGGTGATGATGATTGTGATGATGATGATGATAGAGAGGACACGGTATGCACGCACTGCCGCTGGCTGAGCTGCTTGTGGTAGGAGGCACAACAGCGACGTTGCTCTGACCGTTGCTGCGCAAAGAGGACTGCGACTGAACGTTGTTGTTATTATCGTTGTTGTTGTTGTTGCTGCTATTGTTGTTGCTAGGTGACAAGTACGTCTGGCTGACGGACGGTTGCGGTGCCGTGGACGCCGACGAGGAAGCGGTCGTCACTCGACTGGAGCATACCGGCGGTGGCGAACTGGTCGTGGTAGTCGTGGTGGTGGCCGTGGCGGTGGACAAACTGGTGCCACAATTGGCAGCAGCGTGTAGAGCATTGGCCAGGCTGATCAGATGCGATGTCCTGGATGAGATACTGTTGTTCTGCAGCTTAACGCCGCCGTTGCTGTTGCTGTTGTTGTTATTGCTGTTACTGCTAGACGAGCGAGTGAGCGCAGGATATCTTCTGGTCTGCAATGACGAGGTGACATGACTGGCCGGCAAGCTGGATACATGCGAACTGTTGACACTGCTGCTGGATAAGCCACTGACGTTACTCTGATTGTGACTGTGATGATGATTATTGTTGTTACTGTTGCCGGGCGAGCTCGCGGCCTGATTAGCAGTTGGCGAAGCCGGCGTTACCGTCGACAGCTGCAGCTGGATCAACATCATGTGGTCGCCCAATCTCATTGTCAGGTTCAACGGGGCCTTGCCGGATAAGAAGTCGTTCACCTGTGAGTCATTGAGACTCTCCAAGGCTTGCATTACACTCTGCTCCGGCCGCTGTGCCTGAAACAATGGACGAAAAGTGGCGTCATAATCTGAAATCGTTATTTCAGATGCGACGTATACGGCTGCCGTATGTAGCGCGCGTTGACACGATTGTATGTGCTTGACTCGTTGCTATCGGAAGATACGTCTACATCTGATTAACACGTCGACCAGTTGTTTGTTCATTTCCTGATAACAAACAAGCATTACGACGCGAACGGGCGAGAACAAAAGGCACGATCGGCGCGATTGGTCGTTACACTAATTGTCATATTTTTATTACGTCGCGATATAGTTATACAACAGAGTGGGTTATCGGCGCATTAAGTGTAACTTCGAGCGTGTAACGCCAACATGCTTAGAGTACTAACTAAACGCTAAAAATACATTCGTTCGCATACATCTATGACGTTGCTGTAAATAACGGCACTTATCGCTAAACGAGGAAGATAAAATTTCAGACTGGTGAGCTTCGCCCGTCCTTAAGTCCTCAATCGGCTGCCACCCGTGTGCCAGGCGACGAGGTAATCTACGTCCTGGAAAGGTTCAGCCATACCGCGTGAGCTTCGATACCCTGCACATTTTTTTTTACGATCGAGCATCGATCGAGCACCGTGAGCATTCGTTTTTATGAGAGCTATTCGTGCAAGATGAGGCGCGAATCGATGAAACCGCGACGCGAGATAGGACGCGAGAGAGAAGACCTGCAGAAGAGAGGAAACCTCGCGGAACCGAGGCTCAGACCCTCGACGGGCATCCCAGTTAGGCATCCCTCGCGCGCACACCTAACGGACTTCCTTTCGCTGGACGGTCATTCGTCGGATTCGGTAATTCGATTCGCGAACTCGCGCGAAGGAAAGTCCCGTCCTCGCAGGAACTTCGCGAGTCACCGAATGAGCACGCTTTTGACAGAGAGCCGAGAAATCCGGCGAGGAACAATCGCCCGACGAGAGAATATAAAAGGAAACATTGTTGTACACTGGGGCTTCAAAATGGCTCGAGTACTTTTCTTTGGGCGCAACTCGGAACGCAGCAAACGCCCGAAAAGAGAACTTAACTTTTTTGGAGGTTTCTCGGAAATAAATTCTCTCATCGACTGGCGAACAGCAGTAAAAAAAAGACAAAAAAAAGTTCGAGTCGTTTTGAAAATTGGTGTGTACACGGAACGTCTGCGTATGCAGCAAATTTTACCTGTGGATTGTTTGGACAATTCGAGGCCCGTCTTTCGCGACGGTTTGCATGGTTCGATAATCTCGATAACAATTAAGACGTCACATTAAGATCTCATACGCGAGAAAAAGAGAGAACTTTCTCTCGAAGAACTCGAGGAAAAAATGCGTGATAATAAACAAATGCAATTTATGACGCGGAATTTCGTTGAAGGAACATCTTATTTGAGCGAGAAGTGAATCTGAAGAAACAATTATGTTGGAATCGACGATTTTTCGACAGGTCACGCTATCTCCTTTCGTAACTTTAGAATTTTCAATTTACATATTCTGCAGATTAAGCGCTAAATTAAGATTCCGTTCTGTGCCTGGCACCGCGAAATCGGACGAGTCCGTTCGTTTGCGAACACAGCGGGTGCCAAGCCGATCTCGTCGCTCGGTGAAACGCTCTTGCAAAACGATTAACCAATCGGGCCCACTCCCGGCACCCAATCGACGTCTCCCACAGCGAACTTCCTCGATGCGCAACGATCGATCGGATGAGGCTCGTAAAATTACGACGGACCGTTTAAGAATTGTCGAGAATTCCGATCTACCTTTTGAGAAGATTTCAAGGGGGAGAGAGAGAGAGAGAGAGAGAGAGAGAGAGAGAGAGAGAGAGAGAGAGAGAGAGAGAGAGAGAGAGCGAACGAGAGAGAGAGAGCGAACGAGCGAGAGAAAAAGAGATAGAGGGGGAAATTTGAAATTATAAATTTTTTAATTGATTCCGCGTCCAATGGAAAAAGAAAGAAATCGGACGGATATTGCGCGCTCAGCCATTCGGACTTACGAGAGAGATCCCTTTCTTCAAGTGCTCGCAGAAATTCCTACGCACTCGTTGAAAGCAAATAGCAATTAGGAAGCGAGTGAAAGCAATAATAAGAGCGATACAAGAGTCATTTTTATCGAACTATTTATATCGAATGACTGACGATCGCTCGCGTAATGAACGGTGAACTCTTGTTCGCTTCTTTCCATCATTTTAATTAGACAATCATATATTATGTAATAATATAAAAATTAAATTTGCACAAAAAGTAATTGTTTTTATCTTATATTTGACTATCACTGAATTCATATAATTCTTCTCTCTCTCTCTCTCTCTCTCTCTCTCTCTCTCTCTCTCTCTCTCTTCTCTTTGTCAAATCATACGATATAAATAAAAATATAATATAGTTGGACTTTATACATCGAATTTCACCTCTTTCCACGCAAATAATCCCGCTTTTCGCTCTTCCATCTCCGGATAAAAATTGCTCAATCCAATCTGCCACTCGCACGTCTCTTTTTAATTAATTTTCGCCGTTCCGCTATACAAATTCCGGAAATAAGGGGAAACGTTTTGACGATTGACGGGAGTAATAGCGACGATAATCTATCGAATCGTGCGGTTAATTGCGGTCAATCATCGGAGTGTATTTCCGACGGAATTAGCCGACACACCGAAGACGATCCGCGATTGGCCTCGCCGGTCATCTTCGGTCGCGAAGTCAATTTACCGTAAAGCAGATATATATGCGTATGTGTGTATCGCGCGCCTCTTAACGCGATAATCTCGTTTGTCGTTTAGTCACGAGCCCAAACATCGGGTTCCTAGGAACTGGATAAAGTAGTTAGCCGTACGACACGTACAACTGCGCCGACTGAAAGCCGTGCTTTCAGGTAGAAAGGATCGTTCATAACGAGACTATCGTCTTTAATCCGGGTGCTCGAGTCATCGGCAGACACCCGACGACGAATATAATCTACGTGGGTGGGACTGAAGGTGGGAAGGATCCATAAGCCAAAAATCCTGAATCACAATGCGAGTAACGAATCTCCTGTGAAAAATGTCCCCGCATTGTGCACATTCCTCTTATTTCCGCGCGGGACGCGGTACGCCTCGCTAAATCAATCCTAATCGCCCCTGCCGGGCGAGGTGAATATTCTCATTTCAGCCGAAACACGAGAATTCCTCGACGTCTCGCGATTTCTCGCGCAAAAATATGCCGTTCTCCTCGGACGTTAAATCCAATCACAGCCTCGAGGCACGAGCGGAAGACACACAGCGATGCGATGCGACACCGAGTACCATGCATACAAACGTCGTCGGGACTGGTTTGAAAGTTACCAAATTAATCAGACTGCGGCGGAGATGGATTCTGCGGTTTTGCCAACGTCTAACGGTGATTTCGGGGAACCCCGAGACGCGCGAGAGAGCGTGGTACGAAGTCCGAAAAACTAACCGGCTCCTCTCCCTCTTCTTCTTTACCTCTTTCTCTCTCGTGCTCACACGGCCGGTCGAGAGAGCTCGACTCGGACGAAGGAAGAAGAAAAAAAAAAGGAACGCGGCGAGATAAAGCGCTACGAAAGGCTCTCTTCGATCGCGCGAGGCGCTCTCCGGCGAAGCCGGGACTGTGTGAACCCGGCGTTAGCTCTCGCCTCTTCCCCCCGTAACCACCCACGAGCGATATTCACGGGGTGTGTCGGAAGATATGTAACCACGATGGACATAAATCACACGTAAATATACTTGCGAAAAAGACGGTTGAAAATTTTTTACGACGAAGAAACGCGAGAGCCGTCATCGGCGGTAAATAATTAATCGGAATCCAGCGTCAAACACGCGAGAATGACACCGACGACGTCTCGATTGTAATCGATTAACTGATGTGAAATAAACACATCTGAAAACAAATACAAGAATCGAGAGAGAGAGAGAGAGACAGAGAGAGAGAGAGAGAGAGAGAGAGAGAGAGAGAGAGAGAGAAAGAGTTGCTCGACTCGTCGGAGAATAATTATCGGACACCCGAATTACAGAATGCGCGAGCACGAACGTTATTCCACGACACCCTATGTGTAGGTGACTACCAATCGCGGCTAGAGACGCAGAGGGGGGCGGCACGGGGAGGGCACGCAGGAGGGAGCGAGAGAGAAAGGGAGAGGCGCGCATATACATGCGCACACAGCCGGCTCGATCGCGCGTACCCACACACAGGGAGCAGCGCGCTTTAAAATTGACTGCGGGTGACCGAGAGCCGAGCGGGCGGTCTCCTTGACAGCCATGCGAACAAGTCTCAGTCACGATAAGGACCCGGGCTGGGCGCTGTTGCTAACGCCTCGAGCCCGGGCCACTGCCACTGCCGCTGCCGCCACCGTCGCCGGCCAGAGTCAATTTCAGACTTCGAGCGAATGAGAGAAGGCTCCTCGTCGTCGTCGTCGTCGTCGTCGTCGTCGTCGTCGTCCCACCTTCGATAGCTCCAGCCAACCCCTTAACACCCGTAACCAGCGACTTGTTTTTTAGGCGCAACTCGCTGGAACTCGTGGGATATCCCGTTGACGCGCGATATTAATACGCACCTCGACGGTGTGTACGTTGTCGATCGGATTGAAAACCGCGAATCTGACGGCGAGTGCCGTAAATTCGCGTCGCGATGGCAAACCAATTATCCTGGCGGATGGCTCTCGCAATATACGAGCGAACAAAGTGCGACAAAAGGGCCGATTGCGGCGGTTAATGACGCGCGGGTAACAATAGCAATTAACGCGATTACCAGCGGGAACGCGATTATTATCATCGGCGTTATGCGCGTCTGTGCGCGGAAAACAAAGGGTTGCTGATCGCGTACTTTAATATCCTAAACGCGAGGACTCGAAATAGAGAGACGGAGAGAATCCGGCGCCGATGATAACGCTCCGCATCGATCTGACAGCGGAATTGGCGCACGGTAAAAACGGGCGAGAATCCGCGCGCTTCTCGGGTCGACCTGGACAGAGAGGTTCGGAAGCCGAGGAGACGATGTTCCTCTGACACGCGTCCCGTCGTCGACGCGCACGACAGATCCCTCTTGTAATTCTTAAGCGGAAATGCACGGCGAGAGGGGAGCCGTTTCCGTGACGCTGCGCACCTTGTTTCCCTCGGCTCGGCGTTCCGCGCGGAACTCGCAGCACCTGTGCGGCCGGTTAAAAGTCAGATTGCGTTACACGTTACGTTCGGCCAGACTTTGCGGAACGTTACTGTATGTACGCGCGCACCCGGGGGCCGCGTCGCGACACGTGTTCGTCGCCGGACGTCATGTGCGCGTACGCGCGCCCCAATTTCTCCGACAGACCGGCGTCGCCGCGCGTTTCTCGAGCCGACGCGCGGTTTTTCTGCTCCCCCTCCAGCTTTTCCCAAGAGTGAAATCACACTGAAAACGAGCGAACATTCGCTCGAAGCGACGACGAAAAAATCGCCGCACTCGGAGTCGTATAAGGGTGGTGAGAACATTTCACTCGAGCTCACAGAGTTCGGATCGGAGAAAAAAGACTGTTCATGAGTCAACGTGACACGTTCAACGAAACAATCGCGTTCGCTCGGTGGAGCAACGTGTTTGTTGTTCCATCATCGCGCCAATTCGGCCAATCTTCTCTCCGTGTGGCTGTAGGGTTGCCACAGATGGGCATTTCCGGGATTTCCGGGAATGTTCTGGAATTCTTAGGCTTGTCCCGTGCCCAGGAATTTAAGTCTTCTTTCCCGAAAAATCAGAATTTCAACAAAATCATAATCATAACATTCGTGTTTCGAACTGGTACCAGAGAGAAACCTGAGAGCGCGCGGTCATCGCGATTCATATGGTTGAATTTTTCGACGTGCCACTTAAAAGAAAATTGACGCCAACGAAGCCATTCGCGCGGTAAAAAATACAATCGCACGGTTCATGTTCAAACTTTTCTCTGCTGGTACCTGACACGCATTCACACGCATTTGTTCGTTGCGGGTGCACAGCGGCATCTCTTAGCCGTCTTACCGCTGTATCTCTCCAAATTTAACTAAGATTCTCTAACAACCTATTAACAACTATTTCTTCAACCGTCGCCTGAAAAATGTCCCGGAAATAGTCGTTTCGTATCTGGCTCCCTGCGAGCGAATGTATCAATCGATCAGAATGAATTTGTTCCTTTAACAGTTCGGGACACGACACGACGCGGCGGACGCGACATTCGTCGGTTTCGGGCGAAAGTTCACTCGACGATTCGCAGCGTGGAGAATCCACTCGATGCGTAAGCGGGAAATCACTCGAATTCGTCGCTCTTGGACGTTTCTTTTCAGCGACGACGCTAATCGCTCGACGAGGTGTATCGAGTATACCGTAACCCGTCATAGCGTGTTGCCGCCTGTGTTGCGCAATTAACGGATACCGCGTATCGTGCTTATTATTAATTCGTCGGCCCGCTACCGAAAATCAGCCAGCGGAGGACCGCGGGGAGAAGGTGCTCGGCGTTAGATCCGCGAATCGCCGGGCATGATCAAGGCGTCGGGGACGATATGGTGACCGAGAAACCAAGTGACCCGGTGATACGCGAACACGCCGGCGAGTTAACGGCGTTTGTCCGTGGCGCGGATCGCGCCTCTCCGCAATACGTTCTCTCCGAGAGCGCCGAGAGAGTCACCGGTATCCTCGAGCGTCCTCCGCACTGCTGCTGCGACGGCGACAGCAACGGCAGCGAACGAGGGAACGGTTCCAGGATGGAAGGAGACCAAGTGCCAAGCCGGGCGAAAAAGTCCGGGTTGTGCGATCGCGGACGCGATGGAAAAAAACAAATAGCGTTATACCAGCTCTCACGCACGCAGGAGTGCGGTTCCCCAGCTGGAACCGCGTTAATCGCGAGATTAGTCGGTGTCGGATAAATTGAGAAGAGAACTTAGATCATGTGACTCTCTATTGGCTTCAGACCAGACGAAAACTAGATCGCCGGGGCAGGAAGATTTGTAATCGGCCGATGTCCGGTAAATCGTTCCCAGTCATCTCCGTCGAGTTTTACAATCGCGGACGGATGTTTTCGGCCGCGATAACAGAGATATTCTTTCGCGCGAACCGAGGGAGGATTCGTCTTGTGTGGAAAACTGCAGCGTGCAGCATGAAATATCGATGAGATACAGCGATAATGTGAAAGTAGTGAGAAAAGTAAAGCAGCGGAAATTGAATAAAAATATAATTGAGGGAGACGTGTATTTTCGACGATTAAATCGATGTAATCGGTGTACGGAGAGATAGATTAGAATCGGTCCAATTTTCAACGACCATTCCCTCGATTTCTCCCCTTTACTCCGGAGAGGAAGAGACGAGCAAACAGAAGTTCGCCGGACTTCTCGCGCTGCTGTGTCTCCGCGGCGGTAATGAAGCGCGATAAAAATCGCACGCTGATAACTACTCATTATTGCACCAGTAGTGGGCTGATCTGATTAATACCCACGTGCGGATAGGACACGAGAGTTCAACTTACCAGCAATCCGGTTTCCACGCTCGGCAGTAACGTCAGCCGGCTACCATGTTGTAGGCCGTTTTCCTCGAGCGTTCCTTCGCGCAACTGCCTGAAACGAAAACAACAACAACAACGCGTTAACGTTGCCTGCGCTGATTCGTCGATGACGTCTTAAGCATTGAAGAAAGAGACGAAAATGAAGAGGAAGAGAAGGAAGATTCTCCCGTCGCGTCCGTTGCGCTTCGAACGGGCCCTTTAAGAGTCACCGCGAAAATATCGCGGGCGGCGATAAATCCGGAGCTGTCCGGACGCGTCGGAAATGCTCGAATGTGTGTTGAACGAGCCGAGCCATCGAGCTGTTAAGCGACTTGAAAACGCGGCGTGAAAAGAAAGCGACTCTCGGGCGAGCGCGACGGCGACGGCGACGGCGACGGCGACGAGGAGAGCAAAGAGCGCGCGGCGCGATCAGCGCGCGATGAAAAATATTCGTATGCAACCGCCGACAGAATTGGGTCGATTGCTTTGCGTCGACACGAGCCGTCGTCTTCGTGCGCGCGTCGTGTCTCTCTCTCTCTCTCTCTCTCTCTCTCTCTCTTTCTCCCCGCAGTCTTCTAAAATAAATCGGCGACGAATACCGCGAATCGTACTACGATCCAGATCTTTCGCGGCCGCGAAAAACATGCAGTCTCCTTCGCTTGTTTGCGCGAAAACGAGAGAGTTTTCAGCAGGACGAGTCGTCTTCGTTTCTGCTAGAATTTCTCGCGATTGTTTGTCCGCGCGATTAGATCTCACTTGAGTCAACAATTCAGCAAGTACACGCAGATCCTGTCACCGGCTGACTCACTGCACGCATAGGCGTTCACGCCGAACGTGCTAATAAGTGCGGGAATCGAGCGGATCATCAACTTCGAGCGACGTCAACGTCCGCACCGCGCGAGGATGCTAAAACGTTACGATTAGCTGGATGGGCAGCGAAAGAGAGAGAGAGAGAGAGAGAGAGAGAAGAAAAAAGCGTTTTCCTCCGCGGCGTATTTCTGACAACGAAAGACCATCGCGTGCGAGCGACCCGGTTCGCACGCCACGGCGCTATCGCGGCGCGAGGCTGCTGATGCAACCGCCGAGCGGAAATCGACCGAAATAAACACGCGTGTGTATAAACGCGCGATAAAGAGCCGCTTTAGAGAACCGCGAGTGCGAGAAAAAAGATACATGTACCAAACGTTACTCCCTGGCTCCGCTAGAGACGGGCGTGGAGAGCGATTACGGAACGCTATCTCGGTTACTTTAATTCACAATGCCTTCTCTCTCTCTTTTTTCCTCCCCTTCCCTCTCTCTCTCTCTCTCTCTCTCTCTCTCTCTCGATTTGATTATGTTACCATCGCTGGAATTTAAGCGAAAATTCCACTCCGCTTATTTATTATCTCCTCTCCCCATAACGTCCACGCTATATTCCGTGAACGAGAACCTAATTTTTTAACGCATGTATTTCGAAAATCATCGCGCTAAACGAACAACCCGAGCCGCGCCTAATTTAATGAGCAGCCCGAGCCGGGGTATAAACACACCCCGTTTCTTTTTATTTTAGGCTCGCTGTCCTTTCTCCTTCGTCGTCCCTCGGCTTTTCACTCCGCTCGAGGACAAATCGCGCACACACATTAATGAGACTAAAAATATCCCGCTATCGACCAGCATTGTAAACTGCTAATCTACAACTCACTTCGCTTCGGCGTCTCTCCCCCCCCTCTCTCTCTCTCTCGTTTCTCCTCTCCTTTCTCTCCCCGATATTCCGATAACGAAAAAGCGTTCGTCGCGCGCGATTACGGCGATAGCTTCCGGTGTATCCGGACCGATAGCTCGCGATACCGTTGCGTGTTCGTGTACTTTTGTATGTACGTACATGCGTCGTGTATACGCACGTACGCACGCACACGCGGGCATGGTGTGCCACAATTCGCGCGATACGAAATCGCGGCCTCGGCGCTTTTTCTCGCCGTCATTAACGGAGCCGCCGCGCGATAACGCGATCCGCGGCTAGACTAGAGCGCGGCAACGTGAAAAGAAGGCGCCGATAAGCAACACCGAGGCGGTTGATTAGAACGCGCGACTCGCGAGCAACGCGCCGCCGCGCGCGCTTTCATTTGGCGGCCGACCGGCCGTCGCTCGTCGGACTCCGGTCGAAGGAACGAGACCTTGTCGGCATGCGAACGTAACCGCGCGACGGCGGCTCGTTCTCTTTCATTCGGCATTCTGTATATGCGCGCCGCCGAATGTTACTTCCCGCGCTGAAAATAAAAGAGAGCCGCGCGTGTACCGCGCGGACACTCGCGCGGTGGGGCCAGGAGAGGAGAGAAAGTGCGCGAAGGATAACGGCGGGATTATACAATCGCGATTACGTTAGCGATAATCTCTCGCTAGAGTTTCTTATCGATAGCTCATCGGCTCGAGCCGTGAATAAGTAGACACGAATTTTATCGGGCGCGACGATACGGGCGATATTCCGCGAATGCCCGCGAGAGAGTCACTCGTCGGTGTCGGAGCGACGCGGACGGCATGCACGACTTGCTCTGTCTTTCTCCTTTTCGGCGAGCGGCCGCCGACGTGTCGATCAGCGCGCGCGATTAAAGCGATTGAGAAAGCACGCGAATATTTCCCACCGTCAGCATTCATGCGAGCGCGGCGGCGGCGGCCCCGCGCGAATAAATAGCCGCGCGTAACTCGATTATGTCGCGTCGCTCCCGCGCGACGGAGAAGCGACGAGCCCGGTTAATTCATTAATTATGACTAGTTGTTAATCGCGTCACTATTAATCGAGCGCGTGACGAGTCAGCGAGCGAAACAATTTGATCAACAGGAACAGCTCCGCCGAGAGTTCATAGAGCCCCGCGGAAGCGCATGGCCCGTGCAGGAAATGGAACCTGCACGTGGGGAGGGGGAGGGAGTGTTGCCACGCCGGGTCGAAAAAGGCGTTTGCTTCGATCCGCGAATTCTTCGCTCGATTTTCAGCCGACCTTTCTTTTCCGCGACAACGATGACGACCGATCGATGTTTAGCAACTGGCTACAGTTGCGGAGTCACAACGGAACCAACGATCGACAGATCTACGGCAGCCGGTCGTCGGCGCCAAGATTCTGTCAGCCGGTACTGCGTCAGTACTGGAAACTGGCAGCTGCTAATAGTAGCCTAGTACTGAGAAGACCGTCAAAACTCACTCACGTGGGCGGGAGAAGACGCAAATATTGCCGCAATTATCCTTTGAGACGAGCAAGTGTTCCTTCACTCTGTAAATTATCAGCGGACTTTATCCTTTCGCGAAATCTTCGTTGAAAATTTCGCCGCGCTCGCTATATCCCGCTCTCCTCAGGGCCTCGCACGAGCAGACTCTCCGGGCAAAAAGTCCACCTCCGCAAACGGCCGCACGTTCGCAGTCGTTCACGATTGTGAACCGAAGTGTGCGATAACACCGTACACGTTGACGGTCGGATTTGAAAACGAGACTTCGCACGAACGCGCCAAGTTTTGCTTAGCCGACAGTTTGTCAACAGCCATTATCTGCCGTCGTAATTCCTAAACTCGCTTATCACCCGGGTCTAAAGTGCTTCCTCCTTCGAGTCTTATACGCGGCGACACAATCAATATTTATACACAGGCACGCGTGTCGCAATAAATTCTGATGAATTATCGATATCACACACGCAACGGCAAAGACGCGGCACGTGCAACAATTTTCTCTCCTTTCTGCGGGATTATTCCGAAAAATGATGACGTGCGCGCGTGCGAGAGAGAGAGAGGAGCGCAAGGAGCGCATCTTAACCCGCTGCATGCTGCATCACGCGAAGATGAGGCGCAACCACGAGCAGAGTTCGTCACGGGTGCACAGCCGAACGAGCTTAACGGTTTTTCGTGAAGATCCCGATCCGATCCGGCCGCATGTCGCTGACCTTTACGCTCAAGGGGACGACGACGAAAGATAAAAGTCGCCCGTGGCGCGATAACGCCGACGTCTCGCAATATTTAGAATCGAAATGCGAGAGACCGTCGTCGTCGATAAGCAAGAAGAAGAGAGAGAGAGAGAGAGAGAGAGAGAGAGAGAGAGAGAGAGGGAGGGAGGGAGAGGAACAGAAAGCCGGGGAAGACGTGATGCGAGTCTATCACGGGAGTCATCGTCATCATTCGAGTCGCCTCTTCGGCCGTAGCGGTAAATTCCCGACTTTTTGTATAAATTAAACTAACGGGCTTGGCGTAATCGCGAAAATACAAAAGTAGAAAATACAAAAGCGAAAAGAGCGTATACATGGGGCTCTCTCGCTCCTCCCCCTCTCTCCGTAGCGACAAGTTACAACGCGCCGTTTGGCAGAGCTCACAGCACCCGACACAGCGGGAATTCCGATATTTTGCAGCGTGTTGATGCAAATAGAAGTAACGAGGCGATACAATTGCGGCGGCAAACGGGAAACCGCGCCGATTGGTACCGTTGTTCGCAGATTGTAATCGCGATGAATGAATAAATAAAGGGCTTATCGACGCGTGAATTTTGACAATATTCGGTCGGCGCACAATAGCCACGGTTGGAACTTCGTAAATACGTCGGAACTTTGTCAAAACGTTAAAACGTTCGCTCTGAAAGTGCCCGGAAACGCCGGAAAAAATTTTCCTCACGCGCACACGCAACGCGATTTTTCACATTCGAGAATTCTTTTAAAGAACCTTGGAATCACTTTTTTCCTCGGGATACACCGACATACACAACTTGCCAGAAGAAGCAGATGTGGGCGCAATTAATACGAGCCGGTGCCAAACACGCGAGATTTACGGGAGAGGCCTCAATTCCGACGGACGAAACTGCGCTAATTGATAAGCGCGAGTCTTTGCGGCACGAAGCGCACTAAGTAGTAGTAGTAGTAGTAGTAGTAGTAGTAGTAGTAGTAGTAGTAGTAGTAGTAGTAGTAGTAGTAGTAGTAGTAGTAGTAGTAGTTGTTGTTGTTGTAGTCGGGATGTCGCGCGAATAAATCTGCGGAATACATTTTTCTGGGTCGCGGCAAGTTTTACTTCTTAATGGAATTGAATCCAATCTCGCGCGTCGTGATGCGTCAGCAGCAAAGTTCTAAATGCGAGACTCGTCTCGAGACGCGAAACGATATTATCCCCGGCGCGAGCGAGCGTGAAGGTTGTCTTTTCTCGCGCGGGAAAACATTTTTCCTGAGATACGAAACATCGCGGGAGAGTACACGCGCGGTCACGACAGTGATTAGCGCGCGGGGTGTCTTGCGATTTCCGGCGACTTCCCACAGAAACGCGAGAACGAACGGGACGTTGTCCGCGGCACACGCGCGAAACGCGGCAGAAAGAGATCGTTATTCTACATATCACACCCTACAGAATCGCCGGAGATTTTATAAAAACTCCGATTAATCACTTTCACCGTAGCGTGTACGCGCTCCGGAAAGCTATAAATCGATAACCTGTTGCTTTCCGCGATTGAAACGGCTCGTACATTCGAAATGACGTGTGCTGCGTATCCGAATGTTTTCCGCGTGTAATTAGACCAACGGCGCGGGCGTGGGATGTATCGATGCGGATGCAAAGAGAAACAAAAAAAAAAAAAGAAAAAAAGAAACAACGGGTAAACCAAATAGCAGTAATTATCATGCGTAAATTGTAACAGCTATGAGCGTTCGAATAAACGGTTCGGGTTGAACGTTTTTTTAAAAAAGAACGAACGCAAATAAGCGCTCGAGGCGGGAATGATAGGAGGTCGAAACCCTCTTACAGCGCGTTTATACTATAAATATTGTCGTTTTGCATTCATGCCGCTGTGTCGTCCCCTCGTCTCGGACAGGGTATATTCTCGCACGTGTACGAAATAAACACCGTTTGTTATAATCGAGAGGCATCTTGTCTCGTTCGCTTCACCGCGCGCTTATGCTCCGGGAGTTCACCTTCGAAGTATATCAGGATGTAACGTCACGCAGATAAATTTTCGCTTCCTTGTACATCTCGATGCCTTATACGGGGTGTCCCAGATTAACCAGGCTGCTTGCTGTCTTTGACCCGTGTGCTCCTTTTGGGAAATTTGCGAATCGCGCGATTATCGCTCGACGGAAACGTTCTCGTCGAGAACGTTATCTCGATATCATTGTTATTATTATTATTATTATTATTACTGCTGTTATTATATAGCAGCATGCAGTTCTCCGAGTTCTTAGTTTCAAACAGCTGACGGATATTTTTGAGAGACCGGATTCATGCTTCCAAAGTGCTTTCCACGCTCGTTACACGCGAAGAGCAAACCGCTTATTCGGGAAGTTTTGTCCCGAGTTCGTCTCGACTTTATTCCAGCGATGAACTTCCGCTTTCTAAATCAGCGGTATATTTTCAAGCTTTCAGTTTTATTTAATCACGCGGGTTCACTTTGGGAAGATTAAGCCTGTCCTTTTTAATTACGATTTTTTACGCTTGCCGTACTTAAACTAATCCGATTACATGTCAGCGCTTCGGAAAGAGAGAGAGAGAGAGAGAGAGAGAGAGAAGCGGAAAATAGATGTAGAAAGTGCGGCTAAAAATAACAGCCTTATTATGGTTTATAAATAACTACACGATGTTTTAATGATGGTGGTGGTGGTATTCTTAGTGCGGTATAATAATCAATCGTTTAAGCTGCCTGTATGATTTCATTATGTAAAATAAATTACTCCCAACGATGATTTCAGAACAATCGTGCACCAGCGATAACAAAGCGACCAGTTACGTTATCGTAACGCTAGATTCCGCAGTAATTTCCAGCGGACATATTTTCGAGAAAATATGCAACGTGACGTCTCCTAGAAATATTCGAAAGATGTGCCTTTTACGTCTCTTACCAAGCTGCGCGTGAACTTAATTCCAACAATGGAATTTCTCGGGAGAATTCCGCCGCCTCTTTGCAGAAAGAAGAAAAAAAAAGAGAAGAAAATTAAGCATTAAACCGCGGCTCGCCGATCGATAAGGCCGCCGCATGCAGTTCGCATGCACGCCGCACATGGCGGCTAGACAATCTCCAAGGATAGATTAACACGTGCAGCCGCGAATAGACACAGTACGTGCGATCAAGGAAAATCGTTACCCACCCGACATGATGTGTGTGCGTGTATGCGCGCGCATGTGTGTGTGTGTGTGTGTGTGTGTGTGTGTATGTCAGCGGCAACTTGAGCGCACGCGACCCAAAGAAAGAACCGCGTTCACGCGCGTTCCCATTTTTGAATAACTCTTCGTCTTTGGTCGCTCCTCGATATCTGGCCGCAAAAACGTGCTCGAAGGTCTCGAAAGCGGGAGGGGGAGAGGAAAACAAAAAAGAAAAACGCGCGGCGCCTTTTCGAGGCACGCCGCGCCGCGGGGACCACGCGCGTTTCTGTCTTCGCGGAGTCGCGCGGAATTACTTTATATTATATTTACTCGACCGCGCGAACGACTATCGGATTAATTCTCCGCGTCGTTCCGTTACGCTTTGTCGATTTCGGCGGCGCGGCCAGGAGATTTGCGAAACCGTTAGCCGGCGCGAGGAGGATCCTTGACGGGCCCGCGAGAGAGCGCGAGGCTGCGAAATATTTTTTTCTTCTTCTCACCGCGCCCAGGGACGTCGAAAGAGAGAGAGAGAGAGAGAGAGAGAGAGAGAGAGAGAGAGAGAGAAAGAGAGAGAGAGAGAGCAAGGAAGAGAGCGAGGCAGAAAGAGATGACGACGACGATGAAGGGGGAGGAGGACGACCTTCCGCGCGTCCCTCTGTCGCGTGCGTGTGCATCGGCGGCTCCGTCCGTCGTTGTCGCCGTCGCCGCCGCACATGACGCGTTTCTTCACGCGTAAACAATGCCGTGTGGCCCACGCTGGTGTGTGGGCTATGTAAATTGAGTATCTTTGCGCCCGGACATGTGTGAGGCCGATGCAAAGTCGATTTTGACAACGCTTGCGCGAGCGCGATTCACAACGAGCTTCGCCGAGCGAACGAAGATGATGACGCCTCGTTCTACGGAAACCTCTCTCTCTCTCTCTCTCTCTCTCTCTCTCTCTCTCTCTCTCTCTCTTTTTCCCCTTATTTAGGAATAATTGTGAATTATTGCTCGCGCGATGATGAATACTACGGCGCGAGTTAGTGCTCGTATACCTTGGAGGCTCGACGTCACGCGTCTCTCTCGTGCACGACACGCTGGCGGAACACGTGGACGTAATTTTATAGTCCTATGGCATAATCCCGCCGCGCACTTTGTCTTCGGCTCTCGATAAGCGCAGATAATGTGCTTTCGCGGAAGACAGTTCCGTTTATAGACAGTTTCTAACGGCAGTCTCACGATCGCTTCGAGCTACGAGAAGAGAAAGAGAGGAGAGAGACCTCTCGTGGCGCGCTGCTAAGCAAGCTGCAGCTTTTTAAATCCGTCGCAAGTGCGACGCTCCATCGATCATTCCGCCGTTTTCTCGATTTGGCGACCGGCCACACCGTCGTCGGCGGCGGTCGGTTCACTGCGGCGATGTGCGTTCAATCGCCCCGATTTTCCCGCGGATTGTTTCCCGGCTGAGAGCGCCGCGACGACGAGAACACTCGCGACACTGATAAACATGCTTTTCACGCCGTTCGCGAAAAATAACGGAGGGGTTATAATTCTAGTTTCGTTTCTCCGCTCGGATCCGCTTCGCGTTTTTTCGCAGAAGTCGCCTGACAAAATCAGCCGCGCGCGATCGTTGCGTCGCTAAAAATGATTTCGCGATAAAACGTGGAATCGGCGCGGCGCCGCCGGCAGGATGATTCGCGCCGCGCCACGCCTGATCGTCGATAAATGCGGCTTAAAAATATTTTTTATCTGCATCCAGGCAGGCGTTGAAATCGATTCCGGGAAAGATTGCGACTTTTGTTTGCGTCGAGACAGAAACGTATGAAAATCAATCAACATTAATGCCACTACGACAACAGCAAGCAGCCGCTTTTCACTTTTATAACACTCGGCACGGTAAGAAAAATACAAAAGAGAGAAAGAGGAGGAAATTATCGCCGTAACGCGGATATAGCGCGTGTAATTGAAGAGTTCCCACAGAAACGAGATGTGACCACGGAGACGTGGATCGCGCGCGAGGCTACACCGTCCGTTGTGATCGTCGTCCTTCTGTCGCCAAACCGAGCGTTTAAAGTCCGCTCCTTCTACGTGCCGACGACGCGATGACTAACAGAAATCTCGCGATGACACACCGGCGATCGACGACACTTGACGCTGACGCAGGAAAGAAAGAGAGAGAATGCCGCATATCGCGCCAATTGCTTCGGCCGATGCGCGTTTTGCAAAAATATAATAAAAAAAAAAAGCAAATTCTCACTATCTGTCTCTGTCTCTCTTTCTCTTGTCTGCGGGCACACGAGTTCCGAGTATTTCCAAGACTCTCGAAGATCGCACACCTTCCCCGCCCGTCGAATAAGCTCGACGTCGGCCGATCTCTACGATCCTAAACTTTCCTCCGCGTCAATTTCAGGCGATCTCGTTTTTTTCCGAATTCCAACGTATTTCACTTGTTGCACGCTGTTGCACCGATGCATCTTGCTCGACGCATCTGTGTCAGTAATTGTGAGTACGCGAGTACGCGAGTCGCGCTCGTGACGTAACTTTCGACGACGACTGAATGTCACAGCGATGACAATGTCGCGTTACCGAAGGCCACCGATGTCGCATGTTATATTGCAGCAGGTGTCGGCGTTACCTGTTGGTGTCGGGCTTAAAAACGAGCTACAACTCGAATTTCAGAAAACGATGTTGCGACTCAAGGGTAAAAAAAGGGGAGAGGGAGGATCAAAAGCGACCAATCGGTTCGCGTCACCTTTTTTAGTTTGTGACTTTTAGTCCGCGCGTTTGATCAATGGAAGCATCCGAGTACACAGGATGTATCGTGATATTACCACCTTAATACATGTCGGCGTTCTTCGTTTTAACCTTCTAATTATATCTTTATCTGCTCGCACAACGGTGATGCGATTCAATCGCACTTAATTGGCGCAACGTGAAGAGCACGAAAGAAAAAGCACACACCCGGACGAGAAGTCGTGTAAATCTGAATTTCAATCGCTTGCTTGTTTGAAGTCAGCTATAGCGTGGTAATTGAGCGTTCTGGAAGATACTTGAAGGGCGGGATGGGGAGGGGGAGGGTATCGTGTAGCATCCAGTCCTTTTCCGGTATTTCGGTTCAATTAATCCTGCGATTTTAATCCCCCGTCTCTCGCGTAATCTCATCAATAAAGATAGCCCCCCACAAGGTAATAACGCGACGCTCGGAAAAATAAACACGCGAGAGAATAATAAATAATTAATTGATCCGACCGTCGCGATTAACGTAACGGTATCGTGACAAAACTCTTCACTTCCTCTCTCTATCTCTCGCATGCATCGTCGCCAATTCCACAAGTCAACTTGTCCAATTAACTTGACATTTGTCTGATCAAAGGTCGAACATGTGTCGCTCTCGCTCACGCGTCTCTCTCTCTCTCTCTCTCTCTCTCTTCCTCTTTCGGCCCGATAAATTTCGGGTTCGATCGGCAGCGTCGATCGGCCGCTGTTTAATACCGCCGCTGCTGACTCTGATTATCCCGTAACTACCTGCGTATTTATACGTGTCGCACACGCGTTGCGCGTAACTATTTCAATGAATTTTACATCTTTCGCGGTACAGCACCGAACCGACACGCACGCGAGAAGAGGCACCACGCGTCGTGCCGTTCCAAAGAGGAAAAAGGAGGATCTGCTGTGCTACCTGCGCCTGAAACTGCCCTGGCAGGCACAAAGAAACGAGTGGCGAGTAGTCGCGGGGCCGGGCCAAGAAGTACACATGCGAGAGACGAGGAGAGGAGAAGAGAGAGGAAAGAAAAGAGAAAAAAAAGAGAGAAGAGCCAAGGAGGAAAGAGCAACGACGGACGGACGGCAAGAGATCTCGGGAGAATTACGCGCCCGATCGAGACGCGTAAAAGACGAGGCAAGAGAAAAAGCATCGACTTAAAAGCAAACGGCCGAGCAAGAAAGAAAGCAAGAAGGGAAGAAAGAGAGGGATCATCGATGCGCTACGGAAATATATATATAGCCGATCCTCTCTCTCTCTCTCTCTCTCTCTCTCTATCTTCCCGCACACCTACATTACTTTGTGTTTCGCGGTGTTTCTTTCATCCTCCCTGAATGAGCAAGCGAGTTTAGACTCGCGATATAACAGCCGGAACGTCGATTGGGTGTAAATGTATAAGATGTATGTCTGCGTCTCTCGCTGAAGCATTAATCAAGTAACAAATTATCACAATGCGTGTATCGAAAAGCCGCGTGTGCAGATCAATTCGCGGATGTAATGAAAATTCGTCCAACAATCATCCGACCGCGGAGAAATCTAGCCCGCTCGCGCGGGAGGGTGATAATCGAGAAACACCGCGCTGTTGCTTCGTCGCGTTTTCATTTTTCAACACATTTCCCGCACAAAAGAAAGACCGCTTTAAAATAGCGTAGCGCGCGTGCGAGCGCACGTCAGTCCCTTAATCTATAATTTCCATCTCGCGCGCACACGCACTTCTTCTCGTCTATCGTTGCGGCTGTTTTTTCCGTGCAATTTCTGTTTAGTCATACTCGCGTATTCTGACCGGGGCTTACCCCGAATAATAAATAGACTCCTTCCTCTCTTTCGTTCTCTCGTCTCCCCCCTCCCCCCCTCTCTCTCTCTCTCTCTCTCGGGGCGCCGCTTTCGTGCGTCTCGATCAGCCTGGCCTTCTCCACCACGATCCACCTCCGGTCTCTCTCGCTCCGTCTAACCACCGGTAGACGGCTGTCACTGTTCCACTTTACGGGAGCGCGATTTCCCGAGATATCCTCTACCTACTATACACCACTACACGCCACCTCCGCCACCTCCTCCCTCCCACCTCTACCGCCCGCCCTCTCGCTCGCTCGCCCGCCCGCCCGCCCGCGCTCTCTGTCTCCGTCTTTCTCTCGACTACTCTCCGCGGTATGCCAACCTTCCACTCCACCATGTTTCTCTCGCGTGCTCGCACGAAGCGGCGGCGGCAGGAGGCGGTGGAGGTAGAGGATCCGCGCTGTGGCCCCCACGGACGCCCACGAGCACGTATACAGGCAGTTTCAGGAGGACAGGTCGATACTTCGGGAGGTGATGCTGCCCCATCGTGGGCTCGTCGGCGTTCGGCAACGTTCAGCAGACTCGGGAACTTGCTTTTTCTTTCGTTGGAAAATTCTCGCAAATTCCGTCGGAACTTTACTCGGCTCGGCACGCTCTTTAAATCAAGATCGTTATCGCGAGAAGAGAATGACGACAGATGTGTGGAACGCTACTCTGAGAGATTTGTTCGTGTCAGAGTTGTTACTTTCAAAAAGCTTCCAGTTTCTTTCCAATCGCACGCAGCACAGAAGCTGCAGATATTCCGATAAAGGAGAAAGGATTTAACAAAGGTTAACGTCGACTCCGAACTCATCGATCCGTCTTCGAGTATAAACTGGCGAATCGTGCGCGACACCGTGTATATAGAAATAAGGTGTGTACAAAATGTAAATTGCACGCTTTCCGCCGGGCTCAGAAATCTGTCTTATCGTTATTAAATTCTTGGGCGATATAAATATTAATAGGAGCCATTGGTATATACGGATTGTTAGCACGAGTAACAGCCGCGTGACTATTTAAGTACATGCCAGGTGTGTACACGGTGTACGACTCTCGGTGTCTCTCAACACATGTTTTGAACATTGTAGGTAAGAAGTAATCGAAATAGACGGAATAAACGGAAAAGACGCGCCGAGGAGCGACGATGAAATATTCGCGAGGACTTGATAAGATAAACAAAGTGACGACGCGAAGTGATCACGGGCAAACAGGTTCGTAAGAACGCGCGGCTTCTGTTCCAAGCGACTTGCTTTCGTCGAGTTAGAAGCGTCCGAATTCTAAAAATACACACCACACTAATATCGCGAGTGTGATAACGCGAGGATAGAGATCTCCGCTCCTGAAATACCCGGTATACACCGGTGTACCGGGTATATATGCACCGTACAGCCGTTCTTTAGCTCGTTCTCTCTCTTTCCCTCCCCGTCGCGCTGCTATCTTCCTCTCGCTCTCTCCTGCTCTCCGACGCACGTCCAAAAGTGCACCGGCAGAAGGACGAGCCCGCAGCACATTCGCTCTCTACCCGGCTCTATTCTGCCTCGCCTCGCCTCTCCTCTCCCCTCACCCTGCCCTGCCCTCCTAAAGCCCCCAGCCTCGTCTTCTCTCTTTCTGTTTCTTCTCTTTCTTTACAGAGCGTGGCATGGGGCGAGGTCCGCATCACGATTTCGAACGCACGTTGCTCGTGGGAAAAATAGAAGCGAACGCCGAGCGAGACACCCTGCGCGTCGCGACGTCGCGCCGCGAGGCGACTCTTTCTCCTACCTAGGCGAGAGCTGCTTGGCCGACTACGGAAAACGGATTTTTCGTCCGATCACGCTCGTGTCGCGTCCGCGACTGTCGCGAGGTTTTCCTCTATATTTTCCTTCACGTCTTCCTTCTTCCAGAGACAGAGGAAGAGGAAGAGGTAGAGGAAGAGAAAGAGGGAATCGAGAGTGAAGGAGAATTGAAGAGAAAAACAATCTCCCGGACCAATTCGGCCTTTTTCTCTTTCCGGTCTCGAACGGGAGCGAACGTTTCGTAGTCCTCGTAGGCGATTGGCTCTCGTCTCATTATCTCGACGTGAGGATCGATAATTTCGATAAAATATACCTTTCCCGTTCGATTCCATTGTCATAATGGTGATTTAAATGGTGGACATCGTTAATCCGCACGATATTTCTTCACGAATGAGACAATGACGAATAGCAGTAACGCGCCGCCGTGGGCACATCATCGCTGCTGGCGGTCAGCCTTCGAGGAATCGCCGCGAGCGCGTCGATATGGAGAGTTCTCGAGACACAGAACGTATCGTAATTTCGACACGAAGTCGCCTGTGATATACCGGCGCCGCGATTCGATTCTCCCGTCTCCGCGCTATCTATAACACCACGTTACATCTTTGTGCTCTTTTCGAGCGAGTAAGCTGCGGAGAGCTGCGCGCACCTTTGTTTTCGGCTGAAGCACGAAGATAAAATGTAAAACGATGATAAGACGTAACCGAGAAGGCTGAACGCTTAGAGAGCTAAGAGCTTTAGGGCTTTGCCACAGCAGTAAAATACCCTCGCGCGTCCGTCCTTTTGGCACGATATCCGTCTCTGCTAACTACCCACATTCTCCCGCATTTAACCTTCACTTATCAGTTTATCCTTGATTGTTTTATCGTGAAATGTAGGATTAGATTAAAGGCCGACACACACACACACACACACACATAGTCCGTTGGAATTCTGGCCGTGTGTCGAAGTCGTCTGTGTTTAGGCGAGCGAGACACGCGTTTCTCCGATGAACGGAACGGCGAGACGGAAACTATTGGCGCAAGATACACATTATCCTGTATCCGTCTCCTTGCAAAATCGAGCTCGTCGAAATAACACCGGTTTCGCTCTTTCTCTCTTCCTCCGTCCTTTCTTGCGCTACAAAGACGCGAGAGCGAGCGAGAGAGAGAGAGAGAGAGAGAGAGAGAGAGAGAGAGAGAGAGAGAGAGAGAGAGAGAGAGAGAGAGAGAGAGAGGAGAGAGAGAGAGAGAGAGAGAGAAAATCATAAAGAGAACGGACTCACCTCTCACGATGCAGTAAACAGATTCGCTCCTTGACGACCTTGAGCCTCTTGGAGATGATCTTCTTAAGATTCTCCACTGTGTCATTACGGTCCACCGTGAGCTCGAACTGGCCGCCGGTGGTCGGCGTGATGTTCACGGTGATCTCGTCCTTGTCGACCGCGGTTGCGACGCAGCCACACCCCGGCGGCGGCAGCGGCGGTTGCTGCGGCTGCGGCGTCGGCGGTAGCAGCGGCAGCGGCAGCGGCGGCGGTGGCGGTGGCGGCGGCGTCGTCGTCGGATAGGAGGTAGCTGCACGTATTACCGGGGACGCGGTGGCCCTTATCGAACTCCGCTGACCGCGACACTCGGGCTCGACCGTCGCCATCGACGTCGTCGTCGTGGTCGTGGCGGTGATAGCAGCGGTCGCGGTGTCACCGGGCGGGACCGGGACAGAAGTAGAAGTAGGAGCAGAAGCAGAAGCGAAAGCAGAAGCAGCGGCAGCTGTTCGACCGCTGGTTGACTCGTCGTCGATCGACGTAGTCCGCGACTTCGAAGGTCCGTCGTCGTCGTCGTTCATCTCGCTCGCAGTCACCGCCGCCGCATCTGACGATGACGGCGGCGGCGGCTCCGCACTGTCGTTCATCTTACCGCGATATGACGAGAAACCGTCGATCGACGCTAATAACGGACCACCGCGCACGATAGCGATAGCACGAGGCGACTAACGTAGAGTCTCTCTCTCTCTCTCAGCTAATAACGAGGACGAAGGCGATGTCGGAGAGTTCTTCCTCAGGAGTAGTCAAACACGGCACGTACTATCACTCGCGACCGCTCGCTCGGTACTACTTCTTCTGCGACGCTATACGCGCCGCGCGTGTGTCTCTCCTCCGTCCTCTATCCCTTCTTCACCTCTTCTTCTCTTCTGCTTCTTCTCTCTCTCTCTCTCCCTCCCTCTCTCTCCTCCTTCGCGTCGCCGACTTCTTCGCCTACTGCCCCTTCTGCGCGCGGGCCTCGCGGCGTTCTCCTCCGCCGTGTTAGAACCGCCGCCGCGCGACGCGTATACACGTCTTATCGTGTCGTGGCCCGTCCTGTGTATGTATGCATGTGTATGTATGTATGTGTATGTATGTATGTATATATGTATGTATGTATGTATGTGTATGTATGTATGTATGTATGTATGTATGTATGTATGTATGTATGTATGTAATGTATGTATGTATGTATGTATGTATGTATGTATGTATATATGTATGTATGTATGTATGTATGTATGTATGTATGTATGTATGTATGTATGTATGTATGTATGTATGTATGTATGTATGTATGTATGTATGTATGTATGTATGTATTTATGTATGTATGCACCTGCACCTGTGCTCCCGGCACTCTCCGGTCGCGGTCCCTTCGCTCCTTACCCCCGCGCGCGAACGCTCGTTCACGGAGCGTTGTCCACGAAGGCGACCGGCCCCCTCGACAAGCCGCGGCCGCGGGAACGCGCACGCGGCGAAGAGGAGACGCACAGCGAGCGACGGGCGAAACGCGAAGAGAGGGGTAAGGGGCACTGGAAACACGACGGCGCGGCGGCTGGAACGGCGAGGCGGCGGAGGGGGGAGGGGGCGGCGGTGACGGGCAGGAAGAGGAGTGTATACGTACTGAAGTAGGCTGATTATTGTGCGTGTGATACGCGACGAAACCGCGACGACGACGACGACGATGAAAATCGCTCGCGGCCGACGACGAAGACGTAGAGCGCGATCGATAGTACCACGGCGATAAAAAAAACTTTGTCCTCGTAAAAAGGCCGCGGGAGAGAGAGAGGGAGAGAAGAGAAAGAGATAGAACGTGAAATGATCACTGAACCTCGCGTCCACCTTCTGCTACGCGACACGGCACTGTGTGTCGCGCACCACATACGCACAACCCGCCCGCAGACCCTTCCTCCTCCTTTTTCTCTCCTTCAAAAGCAGCAGCAGCAGCAGCACTACCACACCACTTCGTCGTGTTCCTTCTACCTCCTTACTTCTTGTGATTCTCTCGCTCTACCTTCCTGCCTCTTCGTATTTGCTTCTTCCCTCGGGGTCACGTGACCTCTCGATCTCGCTCTTTCTTTCTCTCTCTCTCTCTCTCTCTCTCTCTCTCTCTCTCTCTCTCTCTTCCCCTCTTGCCGTAAAATCCTCTTTTATACAGCCTACAGACGTACTTCTCGTTAGTTTCTCACGCGCGCGCGCGCGCACGCCTCACTCATATATATACACACACCACGACCCACCCTCGAGCGCTTGAACCCTGCGACTAGCAACCAAAGCCGGAGCTCCCGGAGCTTCCGCTAGATTCCCAGCAGACCTGGGCCGCCGAACCCGTCGAGTCGCGCATCAGAAAACGTACGACGTGAGCCGAGCATTGCCGAGCGACTCGTAAAGAGCGGTTCGTTTGAATCTTTCAATTGCGAGTCGAAAACGGACGAAGGCAAATTGTAGAGTGTGATCCTCGGGAATTTCGACTTCCAATGATTCATACGAAAGATAAGGGAAAGTACATTTTAGGAGTGACAAGAGGGTATTAGAACATGGAGCGAGTGATTACAAATATTTCATGAGCTTTATGTCGATATGGTAACAAAATGAATGTCGACAATAAGCTTCTCAAAAGAAGTAAATAGCCAATCGTGAAAAACAAAAAGAGTGAAGATATATCACAAAACCTAACTACAATAAAAAAAAAGAATAATTGCGAGAAATTTGGTGAATCTTTGTCATAGAGGCCACTGATTCTTTACATTTTATTCTCATCAAATAGGAAACAATATTACTAATTGTTTAATGGACATCTAATGGAAATTTAAATTACAAAACCCTTTTTATTTCTCAAAAAATATCTTTACATTTAAGTCTTCACAGAAATTTTCACTTAGAAAATACGAACTACGAACTATGAACTCTTTATACCGATGTCTTCAAGATATTTCAGTCGGACATATATGTTTTCGCTAAGTTTTTGTTCTATATTTCTCTGTATAACAATTGCACCAAGTAATATAATTTCTAGATAAAACATTCGCGCAGAGTATAGAAATAATTTACCTATAAAATTCCATATCTAATTAGGCGTACATATACTATATAGTACATGTACTATATAGAAGTATAACATGTAGAACATATTTCTCTTGCTGTAGCAACAAAGTGAAGCAGTGTCATTCATTGGAACTCATAGTGAGAGAGAATTTCTCTCTCCATAAATCTTTCATCTTTATAACATTCTTATTGTCCAACAATTTGCTACATCCCTCGTGTGATGTATATCTTTTGTGTTCTAACATACCATAACAAATATTACAATCTTACCCCAGGCCCTATAATGAAGTATGTTATATATATTCATGCATACATTATCATGAGATAAGATAAATTTTTCCATAAACTGTAAGAAATCTAAATATTTGAAAGTGTCGTATAACATAATATATTAGTAAATTTAACTAGTAAATAATTTGCGGCGTTTCTACTTTATAAAACGAAAAAAAATTGTTAATAAACAACCGAGAATTTTTGCATTAGATATCTACACACTATACCTGCTTATATATATACCTATACCTGCTTATATATATATTTACATATCTAATATTCGAAGAGGAATTAAAGATATACGAAAACTTGTTTTAAAAGTATTACAGCGTCATATGTCTGAATCTTACATTGTATTCAAAAGTACGTTACTCTGTATTTTGTTAAAACACTGATAGAAAAATATATTATTGTGCATTGCAATTTAAATAACTATGCGTACGTGAAGGAATCAGCGTCGCACTAGATGCTGTGCCTGTCTCGCTGGTACTTGGTAAAGTGCTTATCAGTACAGTATAAAGAGTCAGATAATCATTTGTATCTAATCCTGCTGCGTCCTATATTCATTTCTTACATATTTATCGTTTCTTATATCGTTGAAGTGCCCTACTTATTAATAGAAAATTGATAGTCGCAAATTGTTAGAATATTAGGAACAGCTACGGAGTTATTGCATTTTAAGAGTGGAAGTAGTTCAAGTAGGCTTGAACGTAAAATACAGAGTTAACATTTTCTATAGCATTCTGTTGTCTTTGTTTAAAAAAATTTGTTTATCTATTATTAAAATTACTAACAGACAACATTAGATGTCCCTTGCACGATTACGTTTATCCACGTATGCAAGGGACGCAAGAATTCACGATCCGAATTCTATCGTATCTTGTTGGATTGGCATGAATTCGTAGCTTCCTCGTCCATCCATTTGCAAATAGTACTGAAAAAACAGCAAACAGTCGTGAAAGCATATTAAATAATACATGCAAGTCACACACAAGGATGTCTTTACAATTATAGGGAACTGAAACGAAAAGAGAAGAGATAAAGTCAGTACCTCGTGATGTTTCCAAAGAGAACGACGATGTGAAACTGTGAACAATGTTATATTCTCTTTTCTGCAGTACATATACATAGAGTCTTCGACGTCCATGCTAACAGCGCTCGTGCACTCGTCCAAGATCGCGAATTGCGGTTTGTGATAAAACAGTCGAGACATCTATATAAATGATAAAACAGAAGCAATAATAAACATTCAACGAAGAGAGTGTGCTTTGTCTTACACGATAGAAATGGTACATTGTAGTTTGACATACTCCTTTCTATATCTTCTACATCCAGTAGAAGGTTGCATTCGTCTAGCTTACTTTCATACCGAAAGTGACATTCTATTTTTATTATTCGTTAAACGTTGCACGAACAAAGCTGATTTAATAATGGCAATTTGAGCATGAAAGCGAACGAAAAACGAACACAGCCATTAATAGACGATGATGAATAACTCGGTCGATTAAAAAGAAAGTTATATAATAAAGTAAAAAGTTATATAATAGTTAATAAAAAGGCACGCAAGACTTACTGCTATACGTTGTTTTTCACCTCCCGATAGAACATCCATCCAATCGGCTACCGCGTCCCAACCTTGTCCTTCACTGTTGCTAATATTCTCTCTATCCAACAGATGAGTCAGTTGCACCAAGTCCAAAAATTTCTTTAAATCGTCGTCGTTAACGTTACCGCGCCTCTGCATCTCTGCTCTCGTATGAGGATAAATAACCTGATCTCTCAAGGTGCCCAACGTCATGTAAGGACGTTGCGGAATGTAGAATAGCTTACCACGTGGTGGTTTCGTGACAGACCCAGACCAGACTGGCCACAGCTACAAGTCCCAATTCATAAAATCAATATAATACAAACAAAGATAGCTCGATTACATCGCAATCACTTGATATGATGATCGTAGTCAACATAATAAATCAGAGCTACACAAAGTGAGAGTAGTTTTGTTTCATTGCGATATATGAGAACATTGTAAAGAACACAAGCACATACTTCACCGAGAATCCTGAACATGGAACTTTTGCCGCAACCATTCGGACCACAAACCAAGACGTTCATGCCCGACTTCACCTCGAAAGATAGTTCCTTGATAAGTACGTCTCCATTTGGCGTAACGAGTGGCACACGATCGAATCTTATGACGTTGTCACGTGGTATGATTTTGCCGCCACCGGGATAGCCGAAAGCGGTGTCCTTGTAATCCGTAATCATCGTTCTCTCATACTTGCCGGCGTTCAATTCATCAAGGACCTGTTTGACCTCGGTAACTCTTGCTGTGAATCCAGCTAACCGCGTGAGTTCTCTGCCAGCCAATACCAGCCGGCCGACCGCCTCGGCCATTCTAACCATCATCCGGCCATATGTATAGTAAGAGTTGAAGCGATGATTAGACGAGCCGGTGAGCAGGGGATGATTGTCCTGGAAGAAGGGTATACTGATCGCGTAGAAACCGACTACAGTGGCAAAATCTAGTAAAATAAAATTAAAATAGTATTAGAATATAAAAACAAGTAATAAAACAAAAATATTTAATGGTAATACGATTATTTATAACAATATATACTATATAAAATATATCTTACACTTTGCAACGAGGTTGTCTATTATACCTATGAAAGTTTTAAATTCCAAGACTCTACGAAGATGGCTTATCTGTAACAGTATAGATAATGATAAAAATAAAAAGTCATGTTTGTATAAATAAACATTAAAATGTCATGTAAAAAGTTTTTTTAGATAAAATTGTTTTAGATAAATATTATCAAACATAATATATAGATAATAATGCTAATAATGTTCTGATGTCAGAATAGTGACGAAGTATAACGATGGAAATTTCTTGATTGATGAAAAATTTGTTTCCATTGTATGCAGTAAAGCCACATTTTACTTGAAAACTTTAATACACTGCTCAAAAGAATTATGGCATAGATAATTTATTGCCGAAAATTGGCCAACTTTGACTGGCGATTATTTTGCGAAAAATTATTATAGACTAATGACATTTTTTTCAAAATGAAGCTTGAAGTCTCTACTTTAAGAATATATCTCCATTTTTTGCATGCGATGCACCCCTACCCCTGTAACCCCTGACATCTGAGGGCATGTTTGGAAAATTGCAAAGTTTAACGGAATACACGGACATGGACAATTTTTTTTCGGGGACGCTGTTTGCATCGTCATAAAGTTCAAATCTTCCCCTTTAATTTGAAAAAAAAATGGAGTCGCTACAATTTTTTTTCGCAAAGTTACAGCCCTTCCAAAATAGCGTACGGAGCCGTGGAGAATACGGAGAGAGTTTGCCGATGCTAGGAATGTTGGCTGTGGTCAAAACACGAGCCAGGAGCTGAAAAACATGCGCGCGTGCTTGCATGCGTATGTCAACAAACACTTTTGCCGTTGCTCCACTATGATTTCCAGTCATTTAATCCGCTGGCCGGTACTTAGCCCGAAGATAAAAAACAACGATATCTTTGAAGGACTGTAACTTTGAGAAAAAAAATTGTAGCGACTCCATTTTCTTTCAAATTGAAGGGGAAGATTTGAACTTTATGATGATGCAAACGGCGAGAAAAAATTGTCTGTATACAAAATCCCGAAAAAAAATTGTCCACGTCCGTGTATTCCGTCAAACTTTACAATTTTCAGTATACCAAACATGCCCTCAGATGTCAGGAATTAGAGGGGTGGGGGGGGGGCGTGTGTCGCATGCAAAAAATGGAGATACATTCTTAAAGTAGAGACTTCAAGCTTCATTTTGAAAAAAATCATTGGTTTATAATAATTTTTTGCGAAGTAATCGCCAGTCAAAGTTGGCCAATTTTCGGCAAAAAATTATCTATACCATAATTCTTTTGAGCAGTGTAGAACTTGTCAATTGACGCAATAATTTAAATAGACTTACAAGTTTGTGGAAACTAGTTAACAGTGTCAATTTTTCTCTGTTGTTTCCATGGTAGAACGCGATTTCTTCTGAGTTAGTAATCAATCGAGAGTTGATGTGACGATATTCTCCTTCTAATCGTTGTTCTTTGACCGTCATTTGACCAATGGGCTTGCGAATTTTGGTCAGAAAAACGCCAGCTAATACCAGATACGTTAATATCGACAGTGGCGACTGCAAGAGTGTTATTGTGTGTAAAATATTGATTATTGATTATCAATAAACTGTTGCAATGAGATAGACATATTTGCTTTACATACTTGCGCACCAATAGGAGTTAATTTAAACACATAAATACCAATGTCTAACAAAGGCTTTGTCACATTGCTATAAAGGTTTACAAAGCTGTCACAAAATTTATCAACATCCGTAGTCAAGAGTTGATCCGGATTAGAGATACGACTGTCCAAGTTGCACATTTTGTAATAAGTAAAGCCCCTAGAAAAATATTCTTCAATATTTAAAATATTTGCTGGAAATAAATTTCAGTGAGATTTCTTAATTATAGAGAATTTTGTATTTCTCTGTATTTCTTGTATTTAATGTATTTATAACAAACTGATACGATAGTTCTAACACATAAAATTGTAAAATTTCTCATGATAAATATATTATATGCTTTAAAAAGATGACTTGATATAGTGTTAAAGTTATTACATAGTACATACAGCTATATATTACTGCATACAGCTTATTTTAAATATGACCTAAGTGCAAGTGCAAGTTTAAGTGCACAAAAAGTGCAATACTACTATATTGTAATAACATATACAGAGTGTTTCAGAACATTTTGGGACACGGGCTCCATAGGGATGCATAGAGGATGCATAGAGCTAAGTGAAAGGAACAAAAAAGTCCTGTACCATAATGTGAAAATCGTAATAGTTTTTTAGTAATAACCACGTAAAGTTTGGCATTTTCTATGCCCATCGCGGCCTATAGACGCTCCTCTGCGACTACGCGTCTCACGCTGACTGTCGTGATGGCATCTTGGCGCTTTGACGCCGCGCGACGGTCAGCGCGAGCCGCGTTATCGCTGAGTCCCTACGTACACAGCTTGCCGCGGAGCGTTTGTAGGCCGCGCTGGGCGTGGAAAACGCTTAACTTTGCACTGTTACAATTAAAAAACTATTACGATTTTCACATTATGGCAGAGGACTTTTTTATTCCTCTTACTTAGCTCCATATCCTTACGGAGCCCGTATGCCAAAGTTCTGAGATACCCTGTAAACACAGTGATAAAAGTGAATTTGCAATGTCATGCATAGATATAAGACATACAAGCAAGTCATAAATAATTCAATACCTTT
Source organism: Harpegnathos saltator (assembly GCF_003227715.2). NCBI lineage: Eukaryota > Metazoa > Arthropoda > Insecta > Hymenoptera > Formicidae > Harpegnathos > Harpegnathos saltator. Next base: position 51,770 of record NW_020229987.1, read on the forward strand.
GACCTTGTTGTTTTATGAATGAGCTTTGTCAATACTTATGATACTGACGTGTGTATAAAACTAAATTTACTCTAAAATTTACTCACAAAAATCGACTACTCACTTAAGATAATGATCCAGTAAGTAACGTGTGATATTTGTACGTAACTTCAACTTCATTTCACTTAAACTGTACTTCATTATGTTGTTCAAGACTGCTATCTAAATAAATCAAATAAAATGTCATATTAGTAACTTTCTCAAACTACTAAAAAAGATTATGTTGCTTAGTAAACTGAATGCTTAAGATTTCAAGTTATTTAGTGCAATCTTTGTATCACTATACTAGCAATATACTTTACTTACCATAGGCCCTATAAAAAAGAAAGAAAATAAATGTTTCCTGAATAATGGTCCATTCTTGCTGACAATTGCTCTAATAATATAAAATATTTCATATTAATCAGATAAGGCTTACTTTAATACTACTAATTATGAATATGAATATGAATATTCATAATTATGAATATTACATACGTTTCTATCTGAGTACCCTTCCTAATCATATATAAGTCACATAAGGTCCTGCCAATCAAAGAAGCTGCTACTACAAAAACCATGCCAAATTCTGGTGACAGCACACCAGGAATACCGATCTTGAGCAATTGTAAAATTCTGCGGAAGAAAACAGCATCGACTTGTGCCTTGGGACTTTTTGGCTTTTGCTGTGAACAGGAAGAACAGTTCTAACTGCTTTTACTATCTACTAGCTATATTAAATGCATTAATACATATGAATCAATGTATTGAAGTTATATCTAATTTTACAATTAGCATAAAGATATGTATAAATGATTAAACCAATAAGACGATCAAGTTATCACACTGTCCAGTAGTATTAGATTAGCATTAGATATTTCTATGCTCAAAGTATGTATATTATTTTCTTGTTCATTGAAAAATTGGCATGTAATAAATTTCCCCATCATATACTAGATATACTTCATTAAATTCATTATAAACTCTTACCTCTTTAATGACATAATAGATGTCATTATTGGTAAGCCACTGGTCTCTATAAATATATTGCTTATTACAATTATGATAAACGCGAGCATGAGTATATATATATGTACGTATAGGTACGTATCTGATGCGCACTCACCTTGACTTCTGCGTTCGTCTTTTATTGCGATATTTCAATATCAAAATAATGAGCGCACCAGCTGTTACTGCACTGCCCAGTGTGCGTCCAGTCGTAAATTTGCTGAGCGCTGGTGCCATCCTAACCTGATCAACGTGCACTCGAGTTGCACACCTCTGGTGCAACGGTCAAACTGTCGCACTCTGGCCCACGAAGCATGAACAAACGTAAAGTCGAAGTTAAATAAAAAACGAAGAGTCAGATAGGAGTGAACAGGTGGTGGTGGTGGTGGTGACGGTGATGGTGGGGGTAATATAATGGTGATAGTTAAAGTAGTAATTATTGATAGTCATCTTATTGCAAAACGAAAAATTGTCCTTATTATCTTTAATTGCTACGGTCGAGATAAATTGAACGTGGAAAAAAATGGCGGTCTTGCTACGATCGAGTTTACTCGATTTGGACTTACAATGTGTAATACCCATTTAATTTAATTTGTTAAAAGCATTAGAATTGAGCGAGCATATAGTGTCATCATTATAAAATATTTCTCTTATCATTATAAAATATTTTATAATTGTAAAAATAACTCAGCAAAGAGGGTCATACTGGTCATTTAATATCTCAGCAGTTAAAGGGTTAAGAAACATGATGTAGCATATTTGATATTAAATGCAATATTAAGTCCGATAAAAGTCATTTACATCTTACATAAGATAGTATTTTGAATCGTTTCAAGAACATATGTGCTTAAATGCAATTATATGTAATAATTATAAATTTATTAACTGTTTAATGCTGTATTTGGGTAAATTGCAATTTGCGTGGCTTATATTGTTAAACCATGATATCATTAATTTCGGAGCAATTCATATTCGCTTCGAGGAAAAATATTAATAATAGTAAATTTCATTAATTTAAATGAAATAAGCATACGCTACGATGAAAAGAACGAAAGAAAAGAGTACATTATTTTTATAATCCTACTGTTATCGTTGATATATGCTATTTGGATATTATTGATCTACGTTGTTTATTGAATAAAAAATAAAGCAAACTTATCGTCAGTGCAGGGATTTGAAGAGAACTAGGTTCGGTCCTGGCGTTAGTGATAATAAGTGACTGGTCATTGGCTAAGGATAAGTGGGAAGTACATGTCATTGAGTGGAAAGGGAAAGAAAATAAAGAGAAATGAACAGATTACATCACTGAATAAGTTGCGACATCCAATAAAATGTACAAATATTTTACAATCACGTGGAACACACGATATTCACGTTATATTCAAAAGGAGATTATATATTTTATAGCTGGTATCTTCTTCGTTGCAGTGACGAGGCAATCATCTTACGTGTGATTTTTTTCTCTGCTAACGATAAAAATGGAAAGTCTAAATAATATTGTAAGTTAATGTTAATAAAAATGTAAATCAAATTCGAATGTATTCAATTATATGACTTCTCCATAATATATGCATATGCCATTTAAAATATTTATAAGCATATAGCGTTTAAAAAGAAGATGCAGAAACTGAAGAAACTTTCGTCAAAATTGTGAGAAAATATAATAAATGTAGTAAGTGTCGGTAAAAAAAACGAAGGTGTAGATCAGCGTTAGGTCATCTCTCTTTTTGTTTCTACACTTTCTATACTTTCCTACCTATTGCTTCTTTTCCTTCTTTTTTTCCTCAATCTAAATATTGAGAGTACTTTTGCTTTTAATATTCATTTTATATGATAATGTGAAAGAAAGTTGAAAACCGAATAAATTTATCTGTGTCTTTCAAATCGGTTATATTAAATATAAATGCGCGATTATTTATCTTCAGATGGATATAGCAAAATTGCGAATGAATAATAGTTATAGACAATAAAGATCCATTGCAACTCTTTTGCTCTTGATAATGTAGAAATTGTAGAGACAGACATAAATCTCAGATAATATAAACCTGAAACTAGCGCATCGTGATAATTGTAGATTACAATTGTCCCCTCGCGCAAATGAAACTACAATGGTTGAATAACGGAGAACGGGTGAAAGTGACGAAATATCGTTGCGCATCACTGAGAGATATGTCGTGCGTTATGCAAATAACGCAATTGTCAGTGCAGGCGATGTAACTAGGAAGCATTGATATAGATTGCATTATACATTATACAATCTCGCCGAGCAAAGGTGATATTTATCAGTTACGTGTGATTTCAGCCAGAGACTTAATTGTCTATATGCATTCACGCAATTTCTTTACTATTCGTCATCGATTACAATCTTTTCACTCTTAACGCGATAAAAAACGCATAAATATTAATATCATCGCAATAAGATTCATATATTTGAGATCATAGAAATATTCTGAGGCTGAATTAGCAAGATTAAAGAAATCTCAATTGTTTAACGTGTAATAAAGATGTATACACCGAACGTCATATATGCCTTAGCATCAAAACAGCAATTGTTCGTGCAATTTGCAATTTTACATGAGATACATAAGATTGAAAACCAGAAAACTTTGGTAAACTATATTTGTATTTATGAACGCTTGAAAGATTCTTGTCTGAAAGCGTGGAATAAATTAGACGTTAAAAAAAAATTAATTAACGTATACACGACGTTTAACGTAAGATAAAATAATCATCGTGAAAGATAAAAGACGATTTATATTAAGCAGTATCGTGCGAGTATATTCGTGTTCTATCAGATCCGAATCGGACATCGCAATAATTTCATTTTAAACGCGAACTTTATCCTGTAACTTCTTTAAGTTATCCTTCCTTAAGTTAATGATGCAACGTACGAAAAGAAATTGCACAAAAATTAGCGCATGCACGATGCAAGATCTCAAATATACTCAATAAAATTTTTCCATCATGAATACGATAATATAAGAAGTTTGGTTTGGTGATGTAAGCAATAATAAGATGGATCGGTTCTATTTTATAAGGTATCGAGATGAAATTACAAGTTTTAAACATAGATTTATTATTCATTTTTCGTGATCCGCACATTCACACAGACTTTTAGGGATTTTTATGTCGTTTCGCGCGATTCATATATTAAGTGCTGTCATTCCTTTTTTCTTTCCCTTCCTATCTCTCTTTTTTTCTCTTTTTGAGCGGCGTTCAGTAAAAATGATCTTATTCAAGCGGTAACAAATGATAATTGATTTGTGCAAATCTAGAGGTATCAAAATATCTTTTATACGTCACAAGGAAAAACGATGACATTACTCTCTTTTTTCTTTTTTTTCCAGTTCTCCTTTAAAGCATCGCACGATTCCTTCATGTTCATTCTCACCCTTCCTCTCTCTCTCTCATCTTCCTTTCACATTCTCTAGTTTTATTTTTCCTTCTTCGTCGTACAGTCGGAAATATTTAAGGCCGTGTTTACTTATTTCGCAACATAGGAAACCACGATGTGTGTGTTTGACCTTGTGTATAACACAGTTCGACAAATAATAACTTTTTCCGAACACCAAAACAAGACTATCTATCTTAATTATTTCTTGTAGTTTTTCGGACGCTGAATCCGATTTTCAAATTGCTCCATCATGTCGCAATCTTGAGAAATTTACATTCAAATTTGCAAAAAAAGACTATTTTCACATATTTCTACATATTATAACTGCGAAATGTGACGTGCTGGAGAAGTTTTATTGCGATAAAAATTAGGCATGTTCTTAAGACTTTCAGCCCTTAAAAAAGATTTTTTGTGTTGGCTATTGTGTTTTATGTGTCGGTTATTAAGATATTCATGGTTAAATATGAGACTATCGCAAAAAAGCTATGAATTAGAACATTGACGATTTATCAAACAGCTTTCAATGATGTTAATTTAAATATAAAACCATATTTTGTGTTTGGTGTTTTCTTTTTTTTTTGTCGAACAGTGTAATCTATCGAACTACTTTTGACTTCCGATCTCTCGCGGTGGCTGTAGAACTTATATAGAGAGCGATCCTAATTTAAAGTAGCACGAACACGATGCGACAGGATACGAATAGATACACTTAATGCCATTGAGAAAGGCGGCACAATTTCGCCGCTCTTTGACCGCGTGCATCTCTCCGGATACCTGGAGTCGCGTTCCGCCTGTCACACTAAGATTTCCATCAGCGGCGAGAGAACGCCGCGAATCGGCCGTAAAGCCGCGTTCCTTATACTCTAGGTACACATAGGTATCGACGATAAATTTTATTTTTACATGTATAAGCTCATTACAATTACAAAAACGTCCTAATCTTGCCCGCGATCGATGTACTGTGCAAATACCCTCTTTATCTTCTCTTTTTCACTATTTCTCTCTTTCTCTCTCTCTCTCTCTCTCTCTCTCTCTCTCTCTTCCTCCCTCTTTTCCTCAATACCTGTTTTCTCTTGTCGCTTAAATACTACCAAATCTTATCTTGTTTTTTTCTTTGACTAGTACGCAATAATCCTATGCATAAATTAGACGCGTGTGTTTTAATATTATAACGACGAGGCGTCACACCATAATTCATGTCGCGATGCAATATTGAAACCAGTTTTTTAGTACTTTTTTCATCACACAACCGTTTGGAAAATTATATAGTTTGGGACAGTAGTAAATATTCACGATACGTAGACGCCGGATTTTGATTCAACAGAGACGAAACGAAATAATGCCCGAGCCGCATTTTTGCGTTTCTATTTTGTCTTTAGAAAAAAAAATCTTTTAACACTTAACCGACGGGACGCGTAAAACTCTCTTACTCGGACAGTACATGTAATTTTCCTTTATGGAAATTTTATACACTACTAGAAAAATATAAGAAAAAAAAAAGTTGAAAGAAATAAGAAAATTTATGCTCAGTTTTCTAGTCATACATGTCCACACATACACAGGCGGAGCTATTTTTGTCCCTTATATTTTTATTATTCATGTATGTATTCTGCCACGTGCGACTTAAACCAAGTTTTGAAGTCTCAGTAATTCCTTCTTTCTACGTGCAGTTGATTTCACTTATTTGATGACCAATAACACGTATAATGTCAATTACGAACAATAATTTATATGCAAACATCTTTTTATTATTATCTTTTACTTAAAGAAACACTTGACCAATTAGCTGGCATTTAAAAGAAATTTTATCTCTGTTTCTGAAACACCATTAAAATATCTTTCGACATTCTTCTTTCTTTGTTTTTAAATGTCCTAAGATCAAAATATATTTTTAAACTATTTTAATCTACTAATTAGAGTAAATTAATTAGTAATTTTTAAATCTTACAACAACAAATTACTCGTATTATTTTCAGAAATTTTTATATATTTGATGTAGCTATTACTATTTTATCTTCATAAAATATAAAATACTTCCTCATGTTTATACTTATAAGAGGCGGCGTACTTCGACATTTAATTAAGTAATTCAATAAAAGCGTCTTAATTTTTGTTCAGCTGCCCGCTACAGGTCAAAGTTACAGCATATTAACGCACGTCGGTCAAGTGTTAATGATAACTGCAAGTAGATGAATGACTGACTATTGCTTTGCTTTAACATTCACAATATTGCGCTAGATCTTTTTCTACAAATGCGTAAGGTAATATAATAAAAAACGGGTATATGCAATGTTACGCAATACTGGTCGCTCGGTCTCGATGAAGAGTTCTTCATGGTCGCTTGTATAATTAGGATATATGATTCGGTGTGTAGAAATGTTCGCGTTCCATCCTCTGTATAAAATAAAAGGCACCAAGTATTTTTTTGTTTTTTGCCAAACGTACAGTTTGCTTATAGGAGAGTGTGCAGCTTCGCCGAGGATTTAGTAAAGTGCGAGCGAATATTTAACTTCTTAATAGGAATATATAAATGTATGTTACATCATTGTTGCATATAACAACGTTCATTATAATTCAGCAACTTCATTAAGTGACTCTGGACTTCTATTGTTATCAACGGTAATATATTTTCGCCTGTATTCTTTCGTCGAATTGTAATTTTCACTCAAGCAGGAGTAGTAAGCACAGCTGCAAAATTTTTTTATACTTCACAATGTGTGGAGCGTATGATACTAGTTCAGCGTCCTTATAATGCTTTTATATCGTAAAAAATAAATGTTACGTTGGACTACACGATGGATTTTCGATTTTTAACAAGCGATTTCGTTACTTATACACATTTCTTTTCCTGAATTTCATACGTATGTATATTTTGTTTCTCTAACAAATTAGTAAGAAGTTGGATAAATGGAAATAATTTGCGAAAGAGTATAAAAATTTGCTCTGGTTAATCTTGCTATGCAGAAGTTACAGAAATAAATCGGTAAGCGAGGTAAGCTATACAATGGTGCACTTTGGTTTCGTTGAAACTGTGAGCTTTTATACGCTCCTACTTTTTGTAAGAAATATGAAAATATGTCTCACGTACATATACATTAATAAAGATTTTGTCTATATAATGTAAGGACTTTTTTACGACTTGCGTAACTCGTATCTACGGAAATATAATTTTGTATAAACATATATAATAGATTAATATAAAACATTAAAACTTAAAAGAATTATCATGAATAAATGGACGTGATAAATTACTATTGTACTTTGGTACTACGATATAAATAATCAATCGATCGAGAAATTATACATATCCATTTGATTATAACATCTTTTTAATGTTCGATGTTCAAAAAGCTGCTCCTTGAACGCATATGTATACATATAGAATAATTTATTTATAAATAGACTTTGATGAAACAAGAAAAAGAATCGATCTAGCTTTACACATGAACAAACAAAAATTTGTGTAACAAACGAAAGTTTGTACACAATATCCGCGTAATATAAATGCGAAAACAAATATTATGTCACGTTAAATGCTTTTTAGGTACGTTCGAGAAGATGCTATTTAGCGCTACAGATTGTTCGTAGAGTTTAGATGGTAACATTAATAACAAATGTTATCTTGATGACACTGATAGCGTTACTTATGCGCTGTTAACGCTATTCCTTCCAAAATGGTGTTGAGTAGCGTTAGAGTTTGTAAGATCCGTAAACGCCCAAAACGCGAATGTGAATTATATAACTTTTGCTGCACATGATTGTCAAAATGATACCGAGATACATCATATTCTTTTTACTATTAATGTACGTAATGAATACAACTGCGTTTAAATAAACCTTCGGAATGTTTCATTTAAAGTTGTTTAAAATTAGAGAGGTTGTTTAAACTCTAAATTGAAGAGATCGTTTAAATTGCAGAAACAACGCAACGCTACAATGCTAACATTATGCTGTTACTGCTCCTGGAACTCGCTATCGCGTTATTTTTTCATAAACAATTTATACAATTGTAGTTGTTGCGTTGATAGCGCTAATAGCGTTTCCCCGAACATATCCTGTTATCAAGTCTAAAAAAAGAAAAAAAAACGCAACATATATGAAACTCGCGACGCATTGGACTTACACATCTAGTACCTTTACAATATAAAAAAGTTATTTATAAAGCGCCTATTGAATATGAAACATATATCGACACATATTTTCATTGCAGACAGATCATCAACCGATTAAAAAACGTCGAGCATATAGTTGTAAACACTCTGCCCATCATATGCACTTTGCGGTTTTTCCTTCAACTTCAACAATCATGTATACATTTATCCGCTACGTAGCTAACATATGTACATTCAAGGTAAAGACGCATACTGTATATTCTATCAGTAAATTAAATCGATTTTCACGTGCTTGCGTCTCTCTCTCTCTCTCTCTCTCTCTCTCTCTCTCTCTCTCTCTCTCTCTCTCTCTCTCCTCCACTTTCTTTCTTTTTTCTTTCTTCTCAATAGTATTTTTGTACTATCCGTTTAATTATACTGAGAGAATAGTAGCGGACTGCAATAAAATAGTTTTCAATAGAGCCATCATACACAGAGCTCGATGTTTAATCGATAGATTATCTTAAAAAATATGAATGTCGAGTATATGTAAACTTTAAAAGTTTCTATTTATCATTACGGCAATCTAATCTTCCTCTATTCTGGTAGGAATACTTTTGACATGTACCGTCGATAGGGCGGATTTTTGCAATTGGTTGCGTACGCGAATTTGTGCAAACCGGGATTCGCACCGGAATGCTAGGTAAACGTTTCACAATGTTTTGCACGATACTCATGTATTCCTTTGCACAAACTGTTGCTCACTTTTAAGCCCACTCAATGTAGTTCTCTTCTTCATATATTAAGCAGATATGTACGCATTTTAATGCGTATTTAACATTAAACTGTATTCACCATTTTATATTTTAGACATAAAAGTAACAATTAAAATAAAAGTACAAAAACTAGCAAATTATACAATAAGAAATTTTAGCAAGTTGTCTATTCTCTTAATATATCTTGATAATAAGTTCCAGTGTTGTTGTTAAAATCATGTAAATTAATAGATTTATTTTATGATAAAATAAAAGTCATATAGTTGACTAATCGAAGGTACAAACAAAGGTACAATTTCCTAATGAGTTTTGTAACGCATACCGTAACCAAAAGAAATTTGTTCTTTAGGAATTTTCAAGAGATATATTTCTTAGATTAGATACGTAATGCATTGCGTATGAAATACATCATCGCAATAACAAACAAATGCTGCAATCTTTAATCGGTCAATTGTATCAATAAGTGCAAAGTCAAGCGAAATAAACGAAGAAATAACAGAAACAATGACCGAGTGGGCTTCGTACGTGTTCCAGTGAGGGCATGACAATTCATGGTCCCATATACTTTTTTTTTACTTTTTTCCCAAAGATGTTTCGACTAGATCTGATACACTAACGTACTAAACATCGTGCCAGCGATACCTTTAACTTGCGCCAATATATAAATTGATTCACACACATCAGTGACGTATCAGAGATCGATTTTTGTTCAATAACAAATAAACAAAAAATATTGTTGCCATAATAATAAATTGACATGTTTTGACATGTCAGGCACCATATATTTTGCATCAGTGTTGTTATGGTGCAGGAAAAATCGTCATTGATGCATATGAAACAACCTTTACGAGACAAGGCTTCGCGGAGTATACATAATTCTATATCTCATATCACACAGACTTACTTAAAATTGTATACATTGTGTGCAAAAATCCTTTCTCTTTTTTCTCGCTCGCTCGTCTTTTCTCTCTCTCTCTCTCTCTCTCTCTCTCTCTCTCTCTCTCTCTCTCTCTCTCTCTCTCTCTCTCTCTCTCTCTCTCTCTCTCTCTCTCTCTCTCTCTCTCTCTCTTGTAAGTCATAGTACAATTTGACGTTATACAAAATAATAATTTACGAGACTAGTGTGTTCTCCTCAATAATAGGCCTGCATGCTTTCGTGCTAGTATCTCGTTCTCATGCGCTACTGCATTACTCATGAACTAAAGGGCGTAGGCACGCAGTTAGCTTAGCTTCATACGTTTGGTTTCGTTAGATGCATCTGAAATATAATTTCGTAATATAAGTTGAACGAAATCAACTATGTCACTTCGATATACAGAGTTTTACTAAAAAACTGTACAATCTGAAGTCAATATTTACACACAAAATTTAAAAATTAAAAATTAAGAGATAAAAATATAACTGTGCATATAATTAATCAAGTTTGAATTGTATAATATGACAAATTTACCTCCATTAGATATTGCTCCAAAGCTATTCACTAAAGAGCAATTTTGACTTTTCTGAAAAAAAAAAAAATGATTGTTTTATAGAAGACTAGATTAATCTTGCAATATGTAAATAAATTTAACACAGAAAGAAAAATTTCGTCAAACTTTCGAAAATAATTCTAGGGGAAGATGCCTCTGTAATTTACATAAAAAATATTAAGAAAAAATATTCATTAAAATATACTAACGTCTCCCATTACAGCTATTGGCGTAGTCCCAGTTGCAATTGCTACTTGATGCTCTATTAAATAAAACATGTATTCATCATAAAGTAATCTGATGAGATGAAAAGACCCAAAACTTGCAGCGCTCCTTAAAGTAAGGTCCCGGATAACCATCGAACTGCAAAATATACAAGTTTAATTTGAGTGAAAATAAAAATATTTAATTACCGACGTGACAAAAAGTATAAATATATACCTATAAAATGACCACTTAAGCAGAAATTGACGTGCAGCTTTAGCAAACGTTGGCTTCTCCTCAAATGGTTTCAGTACTTGTGTTACGACCCCTTTTAACCAGATTGCCCAATCCTCCAAAGAATTCTGTTGTTGTAACGTTACTTTAAAGTCCGCTTCCAGACGTTGTACCATTCCATAATCACATTGGCATACCCAGGATGCCTGAAGAAGCAGTCACATATGTATGGTAAACACTTCTCTACGTATAAAATTAATCTGGCTTATTCAAGATAGAAAACTTTAAATATAATTAATTTGAAGTCAGAAAAAGCGTTTTCGAGAACTATTGTAAGATATCAACCTACTTGTTCTTGTACGTTATGAAAATCAACACGATTCAGATCAGCTAACATTTGATTGATTTGACTAGAATTTTGGAGCACGGCTCGAGCGGCTTGCGCTAAATGATTTAATGACGTATAGCGCCTTAAAGTTTGAGCAAAAGCTGACACTGCGGTTAACTATAACAAATATAATAATAAATTATTTGTATGTTATATAGTTTATTAGTACGTATAATCGTGTATATTATTATTACGAATACGTTTCAATAAAAAAAAATGTATACTCTAAATAATACCTTAATCTGTGTCATCTCCTCGGGACAGTCTGCCATTGCTGACTGTAACCAAGATTCTAATCCTTTCGCAAAGTTTCGGATGGACTGCGTCAACGAACCTTGTTAAGACAAAGAATCATTTAATACATATATCTTAGTCCACATAATAACGGGTTTTATAATAACGTACTTGGTATCGGTCGCAATACATTAGGCATTAATACTTCGACTAGATTTTGATAGAACGTATAGTCCACTTTTTTGATAAAATCTTGCACTCCTGTACATTTGCACATCTGATATAGTTTGGTTCTGAAAGATGCGAATTGTTGTTCATTAAATGCATTCAAATTCCATAATCACATAAATCATTTAACAATAAATCTTACTTTGATAAATATTTCTCCTCTTCACATTCATCACCGTTATTATTGTCCTGGCTGCGCCAAAATTCTCTCCAGAGACTTTCTACGGTGGCGAACTCAAAATTTAATACTGCGTCTAAGAACGCTTCGCAGTGTTCTCTATATATGCTGCGGAACGTATCAATGTCTTCTAGCGTGCAATCTTCAGGTAAGGACGAATCGTGGCCAATAAAGATTTCCGGAAAATCAGGTATAGCACCACTCGCTTCACCCAGATATTGATGATACTGCGGTGGAGAGGAATTAGAGGAGATATTCGTACTCGTGTGCGTGTTATTCTCGTAGGATGATTCTTGCTTCTGATTGACAAATTTAAATCGTTTGGCTTGAGAGTTCGCGCTCTGCGGTTGTCTCGATGTGCCATCCTCATTCAACATGACTAGAGGTGAGCTTGGTTTGACACGAATTCCATAATAGTGATACTTCGAATTTCCTCTGCAATCGAGATAACGAGGTAACAAATGATATTACAAACGGATTATATTGCAGCATTTGCCAAATTGTCATAGAGCTTCTTACCTCGTTCCCAAACGTCTCGTTCTTAAACCCAAAAATACCGAACGTATTAATTTTCCAAAACTGGCTGCATTTACAGGATCCAATTTATTTTCGGAGCAATGACGTAAATAGTGATTGTAAAGAGTCGATCTTGGAAGGGATACACCATCGGCAGTTTCATAATTTTCCAGTAACCAATGTACCTATTTAAAACAATGCATGTACGATTAGTTCACCTTATAAATATACATTTGAGAATGTGCATAAAAAAAATCGATCTGAATAGTTTATTGAATATTCGGATAGAAAACATAGATATGAAAAGTTATATTATTAAAAAAAAAAAAAATAAATCGAAATTGCGCTCTTGAAATTATACTAGTTAACAATAATTATTATTTCTCGCTAGAAGTTCCAAAAAGAAAGAAAATAATGCTAATTTTATTTCCAAAAATTAAAACTATATACAACGATATGTACTAGAGCGGTATCTTCAAAGCGATGATTAATGGTAAACATGCCAGAAAATAAAAACGATGCTGATTAGTACGCCAGAAAAGCTAAGGAATCAATCTTTGGCTTACGGTGGCCTGGGAGACTCTAGTGGCATGCGTCATGTTTGCAGCCGCGGCTGCTGCTTCTTCCACGGTGACAGTGGCACCTCCTGAATTACCGCTGATCAAGTACGTCCCTCCACCCCCGCTAACCACAGTCTCCTATCAAACAACCCAATATACCGATACCACGTTAACCCCCCGAATTAAGAGAACGATGTTACCTTTCTTCGAGTACATTCATAATTTTGTACGCAACGAATTGTACTATAACAGGTATTAATATTATAACGAATTTACAATAAATATTAGAACACTTACTTATATATGTACATAGTCAAGTCGAAATTCACACTACATTCACGTCCTAAATTATCTTTTTCGAACACTACGTAAAAAATTGTTATTTTTTACTTGTTTCTTCATGAGAAAATACTTCGTCATTGACTTCTATCATCATTTACTAACATCTCGTTGTATAACATAAGTATTTGCAAACTTCCCTTTTGACCAGAATGTACAGACCAAGTTGTAATAATACACACCGTTACTTCTATGAAAATACGTATAACAAAATCGGATGCGCGAATTTTTCTGCCCCATATAATCATGCAGAGCACAGATCCCCATGCCTGCAGAGATAAGGCATAAATACATTTCGTATCGCGTTAATCATTCAATGACCGAGACTAGTTTACAGCTTCTAAAAGGTGAAAGCAGCCTGAGGAGGAAATCGTGAGACATGCAATCTTACCGCTGTTTCCGTTTGCGGGCTAGCGCGCGCCGCTGCTGCTGACATGAGAGCATGAGTAGTCGGGTCGCCATCCACCACACTCTGTTGGATCAAGTATGTGCCATTGCCTTGTGATAATAGTTGCCCGGTAGTCGAGTTCGAGCCCTGTCCTGTGACCTTAAATAATTCATGATGCAATTTAAAAAATGACAGTTATTGTTAAATGATGGTAGGAAATTCTTCAAGTTAGAAAATTCAGCGTAATAAAAACATTTGTTACGAATAAAGATACTTACAATAGCAAATCGTCTCTAATTGTCTATATTATTTTAATAGATTTGCATCTAAAGAGCTTTCTGACAATTATAATTCTTGTGTACCAAACTTAATAATTACCTGCGCATACGTTACTGGTGTTGTCGCTGGTGTATAGTACTGACTTGAAGCTGGAGTATACATCGCTCCTGCCTCGCCGACAGTATAAACAGGATATGTCCTGCAAAGTGTTAAGCGTTACGTGATTATCACGAAGCGTCTTGCGACTCACGGATGACGTGGACAGGATGAACAAGCGACACCTTGATACTTACATCTGGCCATTCGCCGGTATATATGTGGAACCGTCCCCTTCGACATACTGAACATAGGTTGGATGAGAGACTGATTCGGACCCCACCGCCTCCGCGTCACCAGACACTAGAACAAAGAAAATGTAGTTGAGAATATTTGGATATATATATACATGTATCATCTTTATCGCACGTAAAGCTCGTACAGGTACGATATATTTTGCTAACCGTCGTAAATGTAATTTTTGAAATGTTCACATACATGAAAAATCGATAAAAATACGTTTAGTATTGCACTTGAATCAAACGCTTGACGGCGACTTTTTGTAAATGATTGAAAATTACAAATTAGCGAATTCCAAATTACGTTTACCTTTAAGGGGCGATATATATTTATATATAGATGAAATAGAAAAATACCAAATAATATTGATAAATAAAAATGAAATTTTCTTCAGTAATCTCTTAATTCTATATGAATTGTGTGGAAGATGTGTGGATGTACAGATTAAAAAGAGCATGCCGTGTTTATATTCTGCCCTCACCTACAGCCGTTGTGAGGGATGCGTAGGATGGTGAATCACTGGTGCCTAGTGTAGTCAGAGAGTAGAAGTACAGAGGTGCATGTTTTTCAGCAGCATGGAAAGGGTTAAATCTCTACTCAAACACTATAATTTTTTCAACTGATCCTCATACTCGTCGCAAATTATAAATTTATTTACAGATAGATTTTATACTCAACATTAACCTTCATATGTGTATATACAACTAGATGTCTACAATTTAACGTGCAATTATTTTCGACTTTGTGATTATAATTGTGCACATTGTGATAAGATAAAATAAGGATTAATTTCTAAGTATACTTAACATTACTACTGATAATGTATGTATTTAATTATTACCTGTAACTGTGATGTAATGTGGGGAGCCACTAACAATAGTTCCAGCTGATGTAGAAGCAGCGTCGGAATCCACTAATGTATGTTGACCTGAGTGCGTGGTATTGACAACTACCTGTGCTGTAACATGTGCTGATGTACCTGTCGAGCCGTTGGAAGAATCTGCAGCTGTTTCAAGTGAGTCCTGGACCAATAACTAAATTATTATTTATAGTATGCGTGTTCTTATGGCCCACGAATAATTTTCATAATATATATTAAATACTATGCCTCTTATGTACATGTATATATATATATATATATCATTGATAATTATATATGCAGTATGGAGAATCGGCTTCGATTTTCTTGCACCATTGTGTGTGTTACTGTTATCAGTTGTTAAGAGCAGATGGCTTGAATGTGTTATCAGATTTGATATGTAACACTTATAGAGGTGCACTATAAACTGATACTATAGTATCTAGTAAAAACTATATATATATATATACACACTGAGTTATTTTTATATTAATTTATTCTTTATATGTCATGTTATTGTGTATATCCCATAATAGTAATGATAGAAAAAAAAAGTGGCAAGTGTATTTTACAAAATAAGATTAATATTCTTACAATTTAAAAAAAAATAATAAGTTTACTTTATATATTAAAATGGAGAGGCAAATAATACTTCTAAAATTATTTTAAAATATATATAACAAACCTGGATAGGTTGTAGATTGTTTGGACTGGAAGGATCAGGACTTGTTACAACAGTAATAAGTTGCTGGCCTCTGGCTGACTGAGTTTGTGCTCCACTGCCACCACCACTGGAACTGGAAGTAGTCACGACAACCACGCTTGGCTTAGATTCCACCCCTACTGGTGTGGAGCTACCCCCACTGTTGTTAGCTCCGGTGGATGCTGCGAGGGCATACTGGGCTCCAGTCGTAGTCATGGCAATCACTCCTTCACCTCTCTCTGCACCCACTGAGTCACCACCACCGCTGCTACCTCCCCGCTTCTGAAGAGACGAGTCTATAACAGAGATATACACATACACCACCTCACTAAATATCAATAACATCCACCACTAGACCCAGCGGTGGGATCTTTAAGAATAATATGCCTCCGCAATCCTATTTTAATATCTGCTCGTCAGGAGAAAGATATTCCTAGTAATTATAAAACTAGGTAGTATCAAATATTTAGTAAGTAAAAAGATTTAAGAAACTCATATATATACATGAATTTACTGTTAAACAAAAGTTTATAAATATTTTAATAAAGTAAAATATGTTACCTCTAATATTATCCATAATGTAAAATATACTGTTCTAAAAAACAACTTCTATTGCACTACAGAAGTTTGCATTAATTTCATCAATTTTTGAAATTCTTTATGTTAAACTAGTTAACAGATTTGAGTAACACTATTATGTATTATTATCAGCAATTTTCAACAAATTTTATTCACCATAAAAACTCAATCACAGTCATAAAATTGTCGATAAAACGATTCTCCATTCCAGAGCAAAAGACATCAATACGTTACAATTCTTGAAAACAAAATTTTCGTCTGTAGGAAAGAAACATTTCGTCTATCTTAGATATTTCTACAAACGAACTTTTAAGAAATTATACATAAGAGAACGAAACGTATATACATCGGCGAAATTCAGCACAAATAACGAACAAAATCCCACCCATGTTCTGTGCGCCATCCTAACCTATATCAGGAGTGAGCCCGCAATAACGTACTTTCTCGCAGGTGTGGCGTATTCAATAATCCGCAGATCAAAGGGAAGCCCCGGCGAAGTCGCGATACGAATAATACACGTCACTGCCATTATTACGCGCGTGTGTCATGGTGTATTGGCAGCGTGTACCTGTTGGGGTGGCAGGTACCAAACACAATGTATCAAGGGGAAGAAATCAGCTAGGAGGGTAAGAGGGGTGAGGAGGTAAGCACCCCCAAACGCGCGCTATACACGCGTGACCGAGCCCGCTTTAAGCTAGGATTCGCTTTAAGAGGGTTGCACATATCAATGAAAGTAGTTCGGATCGCGAAAGCAATTAGAGAGCATTATCCTGAGCACAGCACCCTGACTCGTTTTACTCAGGGTGAAACGGGAACCAATAAACAATATACATTTCCACATGAGCAGGTTCTGTGGAAGGAAAATGGCTTGTATGTCTCTCCATCTGTTACACAATATTTTATACAAATTTTATAATAAGATGGATGTGAATATATAAAATATATAACTTAGTACTATTTTACCCAAGACTTACAGTATGATATAATACATAGGAGTCTGTTATATTTTGATGAGGAAATCATAACAGTGTAAGTTGATATTACTGAGCAGGAGGGTGCATAACAAGATCTCTGATGTTTTTTGTTTTGATATCTTAGGTGATTAATATAGAACTTAGAAAAGAGAGAGATATATGCTAATATTACATAAACATACTCTTTGTACTGATATAACTAAAAGCTATTCATGATGCAAATAAAATTTCACTAAAGACATATTTTATTGCTGCAAAAATACTTATATCATGTATACATGATATATCTTCCACTTTTTTCATCTGCTACATATTGATATTTCTTTAGATATGTTTAATATTATATTTAAAGATGTATGTATATATATATATATATATATCTTTACATTTACTGCAAATGCAACTGGCAGACTGATATGATAGTCCATGTGTTTGTTACCTACCTACACATAATACCATAAACCTGCACCTGGCCTCTGTCTGTTATGCATGACTGATGGGGAAAAACTGTTCTTTACTCCTTTCTATGTACATAATTTACAAATGTGTCTTTCACAGGATTGGTATATTTAATTTTTCTACATAAATTGACCAAAAAATTTACATAAATTCATTGTACAAAATTATTTTTCCATACATTAATACTTCTCTTTTTTTTCCAATAATCTATGGAAATAATGCACCTGGAGCCAGATAAAGTCAGTGTGAGAACTTATGCAGATGTTGAAAAGCAAAACGACAGAGATAAGACAGATAGCATGAAATCAAATAACAAATATCAATGAAAAAAAAATTATATCAAAGTATGAATCATCAAATAATTAAATATAAGTCTGATACAATTTATAATAAATATATGCAAGCATATTTATATGTAGGTATTATTCTCTGTACTCATTCAAACATGAATCATTCTTGAAATAAATCGAGAAAACAAAGGCTGCTGTAAGAATATATTTATCTCAGCTTAAGGATGTTAGTTGCATGGCTTATAGCCAGAAAATTGTATTCATGTAACTGGTAAATCCATTTTAATTGAAAATCCCTATAACTTTCCTTTATTAGAAGATACCCCATAGGAGATTCAGAATAATAGAATCATCAATGCGTTACAAATAAGAGGGTTCTATAGAGCAAGAGACCTGCAAAGGTCCTTACTCTATTAGACTGTTCTGTTATAATGTCTAGGTTTAATCAACATCTATTATATAAATTGCAATCATTTATTGCAAAATTACATAGCTTGAAATGTAGCTTTGCAAAGATATTGCTGTTTCAGCCTTTACAGATAGGACTAATATAATTTAAATAAATCAAATCTCTTAAAATTCTATATATATATATATATATAACATGTGTGTATATATATATATATATAACCTTTCTTAAAAAATATTTGTTACTTTTATTACAGATCTAATCTCGTTAAATAATCTACATCATCCTGATGATCATTTTTCCATTTTCAATGTTCACTTAAAAAATTTGAACTCTCAACAAAGACAATCCTCAAGTCCTAGGAACCTGCATCAGTGCATATCCTGCTTTATAAGGAAGTTCTATAACTGCCCACAGAGACGCAACCGTCTCAACTGTCAAGAGTCTGTTGGATATCTGGTGGAGACGTTTCCGTCTTCCTGATCGGCCACGGGAACAAACGGTCGAACGCATCATATATTCGCTTTGCTTTTAGCTGGTCCGGGTTTTCTCTCACTCACCTGTCTTCATGAATGGCGTTTGCTCGAACGCAACGGCGCCCGGGCGCACTTGCGCGGCTGAACGACGTGTGCCCCCGTCGTTGTCGTTGTCGTTATCGTCGTCGTCGTCGTTGTCGTCGTCGTCGCCGTCGTCGCCGTCGTCGTCGTCGTCAAGCGGTCCCGCTGTCTCTTTCTTTCTCCTTCTCTCTCTATTTCCCGTTGGTCTGGAAGGCGGGTAGCGACGGCCTTCACAGCCCTGTCACCCAGGAAACCGCAGTCGACTCGCAGGATTTGCCGGCACACTGACACCGGCACAGGGCGCGAAAAGTGGAACGACGACACACTCCGACGAACCTCTATACTTTGTTGTGGTGGACGGCTGGTCGGAGTGTTGCTTGTAGTCTGCTGCTACGGTCGCCTTGGCTACGGCATCACTGACCGCGTCGCGGTCAGCACTGTATGCGACTCGCGCGGCGCCACGATCTTTCATTTACTTCTGCTGCTATCTTCAAGTCGAATTACATTCATCTGATCATATTTCTATATAGTACTCTTTCGTTAGTCTTCTCTACTCCTAATAAATAGCTCAATTAAATCAAAGTAAAAATGTGTTTGCTGTAATATCTAATTAACATGATAATATGTGCATTTCCCAAATAGCACAAGACATTCCAAACATGTCTAAAATAGAAAGTGTTCCAAGTTGCCTCGAGCACATCTAGGATAACTCTAGAGCATTTTATGCTACATGAATTACGTCGATATATTTATAAGTATATAAATTTTAAAATATGTAAAAAGATGGTACTTACACTGTTGTTTATGATGCAGTGTTCATACAGGTCGTTATAAAATCTGCTTTGAACGATATGCTGTCTAGAATGTTTCTTTTATTAATCCTTGAGATATCTGAAACAACGCCCGAGTAATAAGTTTCTGCAATTTAAAATAGGCTCCTGTAAAAATCTTTCAGTCTCTAACCTTGGATATACATTTCAAAATTCGCGCCATAGAAAAGTGCTCCGAACCAAATTTTCATCATTCGGGAACGAAATCACGATAAAGCACGTCAACGTTGAGTGTTTCTGTTCCACGTCATCACGATCGAAGGGGATAATTAGTCGATAATGTGTCAATTTCTTTTCCGGTCGTTACTAATATCGGTGGAAAGCGCCTGTCATAATGCGGCTGTTTGGCGCCATATATGGCGCGCGCAATGAAGCAATGCGCGCGCACACAGCTGCGCCAGTAGCGCAATTAGACACATGCGCTTTTTAGCTCGCTCCTTATTTCCAGTTTTCAATTACTTTAAAAATTTTATCTTTTGCGCATAATTGTGCACAATATACAATCAAAGGAAGAAAATATATACAGAAAACATAACGTAACGCATCTTCTTCCATCGTTTATATATCCTCCTGCTCAAATTGTGGATACTATACATATTTCTTATGAAAAATATATTAGGGCAAAAAATTATTTTCATCGATCAATGGCTTGTCTAGAATTCGATAATTACTGGTTTAACAGAAAATATAGACTTAAAGTTAAGATCCGGCGATTTTAATTTTAATTAGAAATAGTATAGTTTTTTTGTGAATAACGAAACTAAATTAATGTTAATGATTATAATACTTCTTATCAATTATTTACATATGTATGTATATGTGTGTTAACCATAAAAGAAATTATTAATGATTGAGCTAACGTTTACGGTATAAAAATAATCGCTTACGTAAGAGAATGCGATTCCTGAATATACAGCTGGACATGTCCAACCAATATTCATTGGCCATCGCAGTGAATGGAGTTCTTGTAAGATGCAAAGACTAGCAATCGTTGGGATTTCCTCGTACGAAGCTGCTCCTTATTGTCGGTATTTTCGAATACTTTTGAATTCCCGTATTCGCGGGCAATTCTATAGTTGGTTTCCAGAGATACGGTTTCCACGGGATATCCGCAAATATTTGCCGAGACCCGCGTGAACGGTCCTCGTTTCATCGTTATCGGTGAAAACAATTGCCGAATACTGGTGATTTTCACATGTTATGTTATCAGCCATTATCGTATGCATAAGTCGCATATCGAATTGGTACAAATCAATTACATTCACGAAAGTAATACCTGTGTATATAGATACCCGCAACAATCGCTTATATTGAGGGCCGTGATATTAATGAATCGTTATTTTTAATATACATGTTACACGTACTTCATCTGAGAGATGAAGTGGGTCAATCAGAGTCATGTACTACGAGAAGTTGGCACAGCATTTTGAATCAATGATCGATGTACGCCATCACGCCAACAGGGGCGCATTTAGGCATTCATGGGCCCCGAATTTAAGTGGATTCAGAAGCCTTCTAACTGCAGGACGAAAAGTATATAATTTTTATTGCTCAATTTTGGGATCAAGAGATACAGAAAATGATATATGACCGACATGTGCATCAGTGATTATAAAAATGTAACTATCGGCGTAAAGTTCTTTGTACGAAAGATATACAGAGTATACAAAAAATATAAAATTTTGACAAGGAATAACCGTGCAGTAATCCGTCATTGTTCGTGCAGAACTTGCGCATGGTTACCGTGGTGCTGCGAAGGCGGCTGGCGTTATCAAGTGTGTTGTCCAACTGTCAAAAAGATGATGACTTCTACGGAAACGTCGGAAGTAGAGAACCTGAGTGAGAAAAATGCTGAGGATTCGGCGATTCTGGAAGTGAGCTCGATGGCGGTGGGCGGAATCGTGAAACAGGAGAGTCGCGACGTCGATTTCCTATCTAACTGCAGCACCTCCATCGAGGGATCCGTGGTACGAACATAACCTGAGATACCTTATGACAGTTCCATACATCAATGCCCTATTTATGTTAATTAATATTACCATTGATGTAACCGCTCAATTGAAATTGCACATAGTATAAAAAATTTTTAATACACAATCGAAATCTGTATAATTATATCTTATATATCTGTATAATTTTAGTAATATCCATATCACAAGTGTTAAGCAGAAAAATATATATATGTTAAATAAGAAACATATATGTCACGAAACTTTTACTATCTTGCAGATTGCATCTCCTTCTATCGATAGTTTCTCTACTCTACCAGATCAGGAGATATCAGACTTTCAAACGGACTCTCGAGACTTGCAAGTGAAAGTAGACAATCCACAGAAACATCTAGAAACTTTAGAAACTTATATTACATTCCGCATAACAACCAGAGTAAGTGTGTAACTATACTATTAAAATAATCTCAATCATTTAAGTTTTTAATATTAGAGCATATTACAATAATATCAATTAAATTATTCCAGACTACGCGTCCAGAATTTGAAGAAGGAGAGTATATAGTCCGCAGACGTTATAATGATTTCATTTGGCTTCGTCAAAAGTTGGTAGATACTTATCCAACACATATTATACCAGTAAGTCTTTAGTACATGTTTAAACACAAATTACAGTGTTAATTATTGCACACAAATGACAAATTATTTATAATAGAAAAATCATCAGGTTGTTTACAAATTTTGATGTTTGTTGCAGCCAATGCCAGGCAAGCATACACTGCTTGCTCAGCTAGATCGCTATTCCAAAGAATTTGTTATAGCTCGTATGAAACTTCTCCATATATTTTTAAACAGAGTGGTGAATCATCCTATTCTCAGTTGTGACAAAAGTTTGCATATCTTTCTCACAACTAAACCTGCTGTAAGTATAACATTATTAAAGTATAACACTATATTATATCAGTTTTACTTAAATCAATATCTAAATATAGGAATTTCTCGTTCATCGCAAAAATCGTGGAAACGTGCTTGTCAAAATGACTGATTCCTTGCAAAACATAGCAAGTACATATACAATGAAACAACGTCATTTGGAGTTCGAACAAATTCGAGATTATTGTACAGCACTGAGTGAAAAATTGTCGACTATAGATAAGATTAATCATCGCATACACAAAGAGAGACAAGGTTTATATAAAAACTACATAAAGATACATTGTAACTATAGTAAGATATAATTTCTAGTTGATTCTCATATTGTATATATAATGTTATTTAGATTATTTATTGGAGCTTCATCAGCTATATCCTATATTTACACTATGGGCAACTTCAGAACCAGAACTTGCGCCAATTTTATTGGCGATCGCTAAAGCGGTAGATTCGAATGCATTGGCACATCAGAAACTTTTAGAGAATGTTCCTAACGACGAACGCGAATATGTTTCGTATATAGAAGCAGTTAAGAGTGCTCTATCTCGTCGCGATTCTATGCAGATTGAATATGAAATAACCGTCGACGAATTAGCGAAAAGAAGATTAGAAAAAGATCAGGTATTGTTTTAGCATATATTTTCTTGTTCGTTAAAATATCCTTAGGTTCAAAAAAATAATATATTCATAAACGTCTTAATAGTAAATTAATAATGAAAATATTTGATAATAAAAAGACAGTTTTTTATAAAATATCAAAATATATTTTTATTATATAAGAAATCAAAAAGTATTGATTATATATAAAGTAGAGAATATTATAAAAAAATTCTTATTAGTAAAAAGATGATAAGTTTGTACAATTGAGTTGAGTCGCCTCTTTGCAGTTGGTAGGAGTTACAAGCTGCACGGTACCTTCACAAGGTTGGGGTGGATCTTTGTGGAAGGCAGAATCTCGCGATGAAAAGCTAGAGAGACTAGGTCAGACTATTCCGCGATTAGCTAAGCAAGCGGAGATTTTACAGGATCGCGTAGAATGCGCAAATGAAAATTTGCGAAGTGATTTACAAAGGTGGAACATAGAAAAACAAGTAGATCTGAAGAATATGCTAATCTCAATGACAGACCGACATATCAGACACTATCAGCAGTGCATGAATGCATGGGAAGAAATACTCGCTGGCCTCAAGTTGGATGGAATCGGAGCTGATGCTACCGTAGGACCGCCCGTCAAAATACCAGTTTGAATCTCTTTCCGTCACACCCGAAAGGATATAAGATAAATATTCGTTATGTCTATACAAAGGTAATAACACACCAGTTCGAGAATCTCTATCAAATAATGACACAAAGAGTTTATTGCAATTCAAAGAACAATCTCTACTAGCTTGTCGATATTAATGCTTTGTGAAAACAACTCGTTGTTTCAGCGAGAGTTTCGAGAAAAAAGATTAATTAGTATGCAAATTACAACGATTACATTTAATAATGTAGCCGTTTGTAGATTGCATTTAGCAAAAGTTGCGCATTTATGTATATACATGTTATATGTAGTACACTAATATCAAAACTCTATTCAAAAAGATCCGCCTTTTTATGATACAATACAATCTTGTGATAACGTGAAAAATTAAGTATAATGCAATTTGGCCCTACATATATATATGTGGGGCAAGTTCCATGTACGAGAGAAATTTCTCCGACATGTTCCTTCAGTTTCGATCAGCTATTAATTTTTGGGACCAAGTATCGAGCCGGTTACCACCTCTTCTATTCGTCTCTGCTCTTTCTTACTTTAAACCACGTCACGGTACATTTATTGACAATCAGTTTAGTCATCTATATTATATCTACTAGTTACCAAAGTACAGCAGTTACCATAGTGTAGTAGATAATGAACGTATAGTATACAACGCTGGTAAACTTTACAAATCGGAGCTAAATGCTTGCGAGCTTCGTTGTATCGTTAATTAGTACCTTTATAGTCTATGTCTCTAAGTTACCATCAAGTCGCACGCTGCACTGGTCGATCGTTACGATCGACCTTATGGAAAAAGACGTGAGTAGTGAGAGTAAATCAAGCTTATATATATGCAGCTTATATATATCTCTCTCTCCTCGTGTCAGTTATTTATATTCTGTATCGAAAGGAAGGTACTCTCTTTCTTGTCATTTGTTGGATACAACGCAGATACGTTTCTATATATTACGTCACGCTCGATGAGAATGAAAACGGAGTTTGTATCAATAAATAAATTATTGTTTGCAATGAAGAAGTATAATAACTCTTAGTCTCTTCACTCTATTAAGGCGTCGTTTGGTATCGGCGTGATGTAGAACTGCACCAGATTGTCCAGATCGGTGAGCTTGGTTATAGATTCGCCTGTAATCGATTTGGGGTACGCTAAACTGTTTCTAACAGAAAATAATGAACTCTCGAAGACATACCAACCTGTTAAGCTCATCTCATTATGAAGAAAACGTACAGTGTGCGCATACGGTTGCTGGATTTTCTCGCGTAACTGCGCAGCCAAGCGACGCGTCGGATTCCACAACGGACTACGAAAGTTCGGTACATCCGTGAGACTCTGCTTGAAAGATTCTGGTTTCACTTCCTCCATCGGCAATACGTCCGTTATTCTATATTGGCTTGTATCGATGTTCCATGTAAACTTACATCCGACTTCATATAGCTTTCTCTCTTGCGAACTGTGGAATATTATTAATTGGAAAATATTGAAAATACTCGACCGAGATATGATTAAACAACATGTACGATAATTTATGTAAAACAATACAAAAGAAAATTCGATTAAAAATGTATAATTCATAGAAGAATAACATGTGTGTTTACCATTGTGTCTGACTACATAATTCACTCGCTTGGATCTTCATTATATGCAAACATATTATGTCACCGCTAAGTGCGCATACATCGATAATCTCGATGTCGTAGTCGCTGCAATGCCAATACTTCTTTTTGAATCTCGTGCAGATCCAATCTGCTATATGGTGAGAGAAAGTCTCAATATCGAAACTCAGTTGAGTTATAGAGACTATCGGAACTATCTGTGAAAGTTTTGTTTGAAATTTTATAAATTAGAAACGTTATACTCGCATTTCACCTGTAACTGTCATTAACATCAGCAACCGTGAATTATACGAAGAATTATATTCTATTTCTTTTTCTGAAATAGTTCGTACCAGTTTTTCCGCTTTACTGTTGCTGATCATTTGCATCTGAACATAACCGGAACCATGCACATGCATTGGAAGCACACATTGGTAACTCACATACCCTCCTGTCTCTTCATCTACAGATATTCATAATTATTAGTAAAATATTAGTAAAATACTTATCTTGTAACTAAAGTGATGTAAAAATTAATTTTCACAAGAAAAATCTTTCAAATCCAATCTATATATACCTTCCACGTCTGTGATCACCGATATCATCTCGTCGTCGAGCTCTATATAGCTCCGTTTGAAACACGCGGTGCATTTTATTGTAGGATATTGCAAGTTATTTCGAGGAACTAACGGGGAGAAACTCGGACAACACTTGCCAACGCGATCTCTGTATACGCTTCCGTTGGACAACTGATTCTGGTTCAACGGCCGAAGTACGTTTTTCTCGGCTGAAAGTACAAAATATATTTTGCAAAACTTTCTTTCAACGATAAAAGATCAACAAGTTTACCTGTCTCGGAATTTGACAAGTCATTCGCTATACTGATGTCCTGATTGAGATTCAGTTCATCCGACTCGCTCTGATCCGAGTCAACCCAATGCCTCCTACCGTTCGGCAATACCGGCGACATCGCTGGGGAAGAGGGTATCTGGTGTATAGAACACGTGCGATGCCTGAATTGATCGCGTATGTGCTTGAAAGGAACTATATTCTCCGCGTCTTCCGCTTCGTCGCAGAACTCGTACTTTTTGTCAGCGAGTCTACGTTTCCTAAACGAGCTGAGTTTCTCACACATCTCTTGCGCTTCGTCGGTAAACTCGTACGCCTTCTCCGCCTCGAGGATAAGCTTGTGCGTCGCTCGGGTGGTCCTGGACTGCGTCGTGTTCACGATGGCGGGCGGCGGTGAATGTAAGCTCGATCTCTTGCGCGGACTTGGTTGACGGAAGGAGCGCGTGATTGGCGGTGACATCAGGCGAGGCGAGCACGAAGAAGAGGGACTGATCGACACGGACTGCAGCGGCGAATTTATGGAAGCCACGTTACCGCTACTGTTGTCCTGAGACGCGCCCGGCTGCGGCGAACTCGGACGTTGGCTCGCCGCACGCTGGGTGACTTTGTGCTGACTAGATTCCGAGTTGCGGGTGCGCAGGATATCCGAGGGCGGAGTGAGGATCGGCGACGACCACGACGTCATCGCCTTGAGATCGGCTGGTAATCTCTGCGGCGTCGAGCGAGGCGAGCACGACGGATGCTTCACCAGCGTGATGAGATCGTTACCGATGTTGAGCTCCTGCGTCATGTCCTCGCAGAAGTCCTGCAGGATCTTGTCGCGGACCGATATGGCAGTTTGCTCGTTGACGCGCGACACGGGACTGCTGTTACTCCGGTTACACTTGCATTCGTCCGTGCATTCGCACGACTTAACACTTAAAGCGTCGGTAGACTTACTTATATCACAGACACAGTCGCTTTGATTGCTGCTCGAGGTATTTAACGGTAAATCACGTCCTAACTTATCATCTAGCTTAATCGCTGGCTCGTCCAGGAAGTCCTGCTCCACGATTGATTCGCATTTGGGAGACCGGTCGATCGAGCATTCTGGCGTGCCCACCTTCTCGTCTGAACTTTCGTATCGCTCTGTCCTCGAGTAGTCCGTCTCCTCGACGTCACTCATATCCAGTGGAATTGTATCCGGGACCACGGAATCTTGCTTGTCGCAGGCTTTCTGATTCTTCGACTTGGGTATATTCAAGTCCACTCTGAGCACATGCAAGAAATTCCCCGTATTGACCACTACGTGGTTCCAGTAGTTCAAGCATACTGTGGCCCGAAATTTTGGATATGGTGAAATAACTTCATACGTGGTGTGCACTGTGAGTCCATGCTGCAGGCAATTACATCGCACGCAGCTGTCCCAGTTTGCAGCTAGTTCTATACAACGAATTTTGACTGGCCTTATACATAAATATAGGTTTTACATTAATACAAAATGTAATAGGATTCGTAACAAATTATAAAGAGAAATTTATCCTCTATTTAGTCGTACTATGAATCCTGCCACAGCTTGTATTTTTCTTTTCTCTAAAAGTCCTAAATTATATATTACCTTCACCCTCTTCCTCATATGCTGCAGCAACCTTTAAGCAATCCTTACAGTTCTCGAGAGACGGCACTGTCGTTATCGTTAAATACGCTCTATCAGTCAGTTGTAACGGTAAGAAATTTGTACTGTAATTAGATAGATTATTAATATCATATTTATCACATGAAACATGACATGTGAATCACTTTTCTAAACATACCAAAGGCCATGTATCACAAGCTTATTACGCTCCATTGGCCACTGTGATATAACTATGCTTAATTCTCTATAAATTGTATAATTGCCAAACAATGTAACTTCAGCAACTTTTCGAGCAACACGATTCGGTGTGAAAGCCCACCAATGCAGCAGGTATCTATACAGGGATGTGTTACTGACCTCCAGCGTGTATGTATATGTGAGCAGAAATTGACCACATTGTGTTAATCCCATAATAATATGCCTTGAAAAATGAAAGTCTTTATAATTATACTGCTAATTCAGGTCAGAATACAAAATCTTTTACAATCTCTTAAATTTATATCTTTGTGATATATTAGATATATTAGATTTTTTAGATTAAATTTTTCTTTTTTAATTTTTACATTGATATAGCTCTGCCCAATTTCTTTCTCTTAATTTTTACAAATACATCAAGCATTTATGACATAATTTACAATAAAGTCAAGATACAATTACTCAATGATAAAAAATGATCAAATAAATCTATTTAATATAATTGTTACATTAGCATACCCTGCTTCCAATGCCGACTTTGGCATTACGTGTAACAAAGACAAATGTCGCCACTTAGGTACTGTTGCAAACAGTCTTTCTTCTGATGCATAATTGTGCGCTGAGAGACATCCTCTCATCTGCAAGTATTTATATAAATTAATGCGAAATTGTATACTTTGTTTCTTACAATCAACGTATTCTACTGTGCTTGATATCTCTCAAAAATAAAACAAATATTACAAAACGCTAAACATTTGTAGTTCTTTTGGAATATTTAAAAAATTCTTATGCACGCGAAAGAGAGGGTTGCACATTTTTTTATTTCCATGGAGAGTAAATGCAAGCGGTTTTACGAGATCGACCTATCAACTACAAGATTAAACAATAATTTTTTGCTTCTTGCAGATTTTCTTAATAACAGCACTTGTCACAAGCGCAAAGAAATTTTCTTAACAACTCGGCCGATCCTATCAGTCATGATGCTCCGTAAGATTTGAAGGTTAAAGCTTGCCTACCTCTCTTATCAACAGCTTCTGCAGAAAATGCCGTTTGCTACGTCGATGAGACGGACACGGCTTCCTACCCACCACGACGTATTCAGATTTTTCCGATGTAATGTCAGAGAAACACTCGTTGCAACAGTCTGAGGTAGTGTCGGAAGACGACGCGTCCGCCATTTTTAAATAACCTCGCTCAGCAGCGCGCGTGAGTCGTGAGTACTCCTCGGCGGTGGAAGATGAAAAGGCTCTCAGTGGCGCGACGGGCGCAGATATCATAAGGAGTTGGTTGTGATTTTTCTGCGTGAAAAGCAGTGTGTGAGAGCCAATATCAACCACACACACCAGTCGTTTGTGTTTCAATGCATATGTGCGTGCGTGTGCGCGCGGATTCCTACGCACACACGACGTGACACATCACCGATTTGTCACTGTATGTTCTACACTAACAATACTAACCAGCTGATGGCACGTTGATGTTGATTAAAAAAAGGTTAACGTTGTGAGAGATGCATTTGTAATCAAGGTAAAAAATTGTCACTAGTCTTATTTCTACTTTTGATGTTTATATAAAGATCTACTTATGTGTAATTTCAATTTTGCAGAAAAAATGCATCTTTCTAATTTGTGCATAACTAACATAGTTTTAACACATGAAATTGTATCCTTTTAAAACGTTCTAAAATGACATAACTTCATGTGGTAAAGCTCTTATGCTGGTTTATATATATAATATATAAAGTATTACGTTTTGCAGAATAAATAATAATTTTGTATATGTTTCATTTATAGATGAGGGATATCTGGAGATAATCACATCTAAAGATTGTTATTTAAAACATTGTTATATACAAAATATATGTAGAATTTATGATAAATAGAACAAAATGGATATCACATTGGATGATAAATTAAATATGCTGCAGCAAATAAGTCAGCGAAAACTTGTGGAGATATTGGATGTTATTCCAGGCACAAAGGATTTGATAATAGAGCAAAAAATCATGAAAATACTCAGTAGTTTCGTAGGAGTGACAGTATTGAAGTAAGTTTTGCTCATATTCTTTATATGCATATTAGTTTTATCATTAAAATCTTATCATATTGTCTTATTCAGACGATATGGAGTGGACAAAATTTATAAAATGGAAGATGGATTGAAGCCATCAAACAGTCAACGTATATTTCTAGTATCTAATGACTTAATTGCATGCAAAAGAGTTCTTGATCAGATACAATCTGAAATATCTCAGCTTAGCAAGCCTGGTGTTGAAGTGTGTCATCATTTATTGGTCATGCCTTTTGTCCCAGCTGTATTACACAATCTAGTAGAAGAAGAAGGTCAGTAAGTTATACCAATATTATTACCTATATTACTTTTGTTTTAATAATAATGTCAAGTCATTTACTCAGGCTTGTCTGGACTAGTTACATTGCGGACATTGTCTCCAGAATTTATAAAATTAGATGGAAACGTTTTATCATTGGAAAATCCGATGTTTATTGATCTTTATTATCACAAGGACACCAGTCTTCTACGAGCACTAGCTCAAAACCTGTGGTCGCTACAACTAATACTTGGCTCGCCGAAGCTCTTGCTTTTCTTCGGCAAGCACAGCCAGCAACTAAACATACTGATGGAATCCATGGAACAGTATCTAGGTTCGTCCAATTTGGAACACGAGATCGGCGCCCTGATTGTAATGGACAGAAGTTATGATCTGACCACGACCCTGCTGACACCTGTGACGTATGCGGGCTTGTTGAACGAAGTCGTCGAAGTAAACGTCGGCACGGCGACTCTGGGAAAATCGCAGACTCAATTGAACCCGGATAAAGATCAGATCTATGCAGAAGTGAGGGATACACCATGTAGCGACGTCTTTCCGATTCTGCACGGAAAGGCTAAGTCACTCAAATGTACTTAATCTGTGTATTTACTGGTCGTAGTTCTCATTTATCATAATCTTGTCTTGATAATGTCTCCAACATGTGCTAATATTAGCCGAACAGGAGCTGGTGCAAACGATGAAGTTGGCCGAGATGGAGAGATATGTATCAACGAGATTACAGAAGACCAAGGACATGACACGGCAATTGGCATTTCATATATCCGCATGCCAGGCTATCGCCGACACCTTGGGCTCCGAGTTTCAAGCCTTGCAGACGATGGAGAAGCTGATGCTTGATTGCAAAGAAAGGAAAGAGTGCTTGAGTTACATCGAGAGAAATATAGGTGCATTGCCTTGCCTTGTGTATATATATATATATATGACATATAATAAAAATTAATATAACATATTAATTATGTATTAATTACATATTAATTATTACGATTACATTGAAAAATGTGTTCTTGTAGACGAGCACGCGTTACGATGTTTGCGTCTTCTGTGCCTGTTATCCATCACCACTGACGGCATCACGCAAAACGAACTTCAGAATATCCAAAAATTACACTTGCACACCCACGGTTATCAGCATATCCCTCTGTTTTACAAATTGCACACCGTCGGTTTGTTGAAGCACAGAAATGAAAATCTGTTGCACAAGCTGCCGAATTGGAGCAGCGAATGGAGCAGCAACGCTCAGAGATTGAAGCTATTACCTAGTCAATCCAAACGCTCCGATCAGAATGGTCGTACTTGTCCCAGTTATGTGTTCAACAACGCCTACATACCCACTATCGTTCGTACCATATTCTTCTTCAAGTATTACAAATTACGCGGAATTCAATTACGATATATTAACATCTTATTTAATGTATCATAGGCGCAGATATTGAACATCGTATCGAATCAGGAGAAAGACTCTCGTAGCTTCGAGGATCTGATAAATTTACCGGGCTGCACGATGAATGGTCAACGAGGCACGTTATCGCCGAAGATGATTGTGATCTGCGTAGTAGGAGGTATTACTTGTGCAGAAGTGGCGGCTTGTCGGCTGATTGAAAAGTCCACGGGAACGCGCCTTGTTCTCGTGTCTGATGCTATTATAACGGGGAACAAACTCATTCAGAGGATACAAGACATATGAGAGAAAAATTACATTTATATCGTTTTGAAAGTCCACCCTGATGATGAGCTTTGCATAGTTGCATAATGCTTACGCACAAGAAAATCGACCAATACTGCACTTAATATATAAAAAAAGAAAAAAGGAAAAACATTCTTCTGCTGTATAAATAATTTGTTGATTTTCCTGTACGCATGTATTGTGCAAATATGCAAGTTCATCTGAACAGATCTTTACACTGATAAAATTGAATAAATTGCTCTTGTGTATATTAAATTTGGCATATTATTAATAGTTTCGATTGTCTTCGCGATTACGATCGCGATCGCGATCACGATCACGCCTCTGTCGACCCCAATCCTGCCCCTGGCGGTTATAGTTTTGTCGATCGCGGAAGTTGCCTTGGTTTCCTCTTGAAAAGAAGTTACCTGCAAGGATTTATATTTATTATGTATAGAAATGCATGTTGTACACGCTATATTTTTATAACGTCACTCGATAAACACGCGACAAGCTCATCTTTGTACATATACGTTGAATTAAAGATATAATAGGATAAAGAAATGAAGAAATATACATATAGAATCGCACATCTTACTTACCCTGTTTCATTTCGAAGATACGTTCATTCGAGTCGACGAAATTGTTGACTTTATCCGTGAGTTGCAAAGCCAAGGACTGCAGACGGCTCGGCTCACTGCGATGCATAACAACAGTCTCCGTCGGGTCGTCCAAAGATGCCTAAATTTGCGAAAAGAAGAAATGCATCTCAGTCATATGAATCGCTAAACGTTGTTGCTTCCATGGCGCTCCCACATAAAAACTATATCGTCGCACAATGTACCATGAGTTCCTCGTTGATGATCATTTTACTAATAGTAGAATGGACTATAGGACGCTTCAGTTGGAACATGTCAGCGAGCTTCGGCATCGAGATGGAGTCATACACATGAGAGTATGTGAACAAATACGTTCTCAATGCTTCTTCCTTGATTAATCGCGTCAGCATAGCTCGCACTTTGTCCGCTTGATGAAAGAGATCCCAGACCTGCAACATTTGGAAGTAACATGACTTATTAACTTATGCATTCTCGATGTCGTTCGAGAGAAATCTCTAACGTGAAAAAAACCTACCTTTGCGTTCATCTTCTCATTTATAATGAAATTATTGCAAGCCGCCCAATTACCATTACGCATCGCTTTCGCGGCAGCGACAACATGCTCTCTCATCGATTCCGGTGGTCCTACTAACGATTGACGTTCACTGGATCGCAATTGCTGATAGAAGGTTTTCGATATCATCCTTCGCCTTGCGTCAAATTCGTGCGCTAAAATGAAAACAGATTTTTATCAAATCAGTATTAAATATCATCAAATATCAAAGATTGCTGTGCTCAATAATGTTAAATATCTATAATATAATCTATAATATAATACGTATAAATATATGTTAAATAATAATGCTAAAAATCATGTCTAAATATATTAAATATGTGTAAAAAAAAGAAGTGAAGATACTAACATGTTAAATACAAAAGAACATACCAGCCATATATGGAATTTCGATAAGCATTGCTGAAACGAGATATACACATTCAAGGAGCTCTAGATTGATGTGCATATGGAAAGGCATTTGTCTCTGCTTCTCAATCTTCTCCTGCTCTTTACTACGCTCGTGTTGTCGTTGCGGGAGCAAACCTTGCGCCAAAAGTTCTTTTACCTTGCCTGTTACCATCAGATCGACCAAGCAATTGTGGGAATCTTTAATATTGGCATGGCGGAATGCACATAATCCCAGATGGGCGATTGTACGATTGTACAAAATCTAAGAGCAAGTTGAGTTAATTTCGTTATTCTTCAATTAATCAAAAATAAAGACTATGCGAGCAAATTGAATACCTGTGTGGGTGGATCGGAATGTTGGATAGTTTCTTGAAGATGTGACATCAGGATTAAATCACGCGCCTGGAACCAGTTGTCATGGAGCGCGTGATGATAAATGTGTGACAAAATCGCACGAGTTCTCAATCGATCGGTGTTATCGTGCGCGTAAACATATTTGCATAGCTTCTCCATGACTTGCACGGACGTGATTACGTCTTGTCCCACTTCACCCTAGCATAATTTTAGTCAAATTTAATTAAGTAATAGAATGTGCGAATCAAGAATTTTTATGTCGAATCGAATCGAATCGAATCTCATTTTTTAAATTTGGATTCGAATCGAATCTATGAAATTTCATTCGAATTCGAATCAAATCAAATCGAACCATTAGAAAATTTAACATGAATATTAAACGTGCAAATAATGATGAAAGATTTTAATATGAAAAGGAATATTAATATTGTAATATTATCTTAAAATAAAATATCTTAAAATAAAATATTTAAATATTTATAGTAATTTATAATTAAGTTATTAATTATAAGTTAGGTTATTTACGGCAATTAAACATTATTAATTAATAATTAATTAAAAATAAGTTAAGGGTTCAAATATACAGGCCCAGATGGTCCGTTTTATAACTGATACACACAAACGCTAATATATTTGATTCGTATTCGAATCTTCGCGATTCGAGATTTTCGAATTATTCGGATTCGAATCATAGGGATTCGGATTCGAATCGAATCGAATTCGAATAGTTCGCACATCTCTATTAAGTAAAAAGAATTGTTTGTACATATAGCCATTTTATAAAACTTACATCCTTCTGTTTGAGAACATTTGGATCGAACTTGTAGTACAAATGCTCGATCTTGCGCAAGTACACACGGCACAATTCGGACACAGTACCTTGTCTCTCTAAATACTCTTGCACTTTATCTATTATAGCAGCGACTTGTTTCTCATCCTTCAATCTGTAATCAGAGGAAATATTATTGCATAATAGTTTCACATATTCTGTCATTTCTTATTTCACTGAGAAACTTCATTTCATATAGATATTTTTATTTTTTGAAAATATAAATTCAAGTTAGAAAGAATAAGCTTCCCAGTTCCAAAATAATTAACATGAAAGATACCTCTCTACGTATTCATTGCTGTGTGGATCGCACTCTTTCAATAATTTCGTGAATTCTTCGTCGAGGCGTTCCACCAATGTCAACACGCATCCATGAATTTTATATGGAGCAGTTTCGAACTCTTCCATCTCTTCCGCGATTGTTTCTGTTATTACCATATCTGTAGCGCTTAACAGCATGTCTAACATTTCAGTAATGCGTTCCAGGATTCTGTAAAATATGAAATTGTCTTGCACGTTCACAAAATAAAAAATTCCTCCATTTATTATAAGAGTAAAAAAAAGTGTCTAACAAATATTTTCATTAAATATCTGATTATTCTACAGAATTGTACGTACTTGGACCAATATTCGGGTTTCATAGCGTCAGAAACCTTCGGATTGTAATCAAATATGGAAGATACAATGGAAAACTTGATTTTCACGGCTACAGCAGGGCCGAGGGAATGCGCGTCGGCGATCGATTGCAGTTCATGCAAGAGCTCTATTTGTTCCCGTCTGTCTGTGCGCTTTTTACCGCGAGCTGCGATTATTTCAGACAGTTTCTTCAACACCGCTGTGATATTGATTTCCGCGTCCTTAGCAAACATTTTCGGCTTTTCAGAGGGAATCGCTACCCCGCCTTTGACAGTTTCCCATTCACCTTCGCCATCGTCTTCATCACGTTTCTTTTTTCTTTCCTTCTCTTTACGTTCTTTTCGTTGTTCTTTTCTTTTCGCTTTGTCCTCATCCTCTTCTTTATCGGTTGCTCTGTATAAAATAATTCGCTAATATATATCAAATTTATTTCTTATATTAAACGTTGAATTTTATTATCAATACAAAAAATCCTACTTTTTAATGAAACGTTCGCGAATGTTCTGAT
The DNA here is from genome assembly GCF_003227715.2 of Harpegnathos saltator. Lineage (NCBI taxonomy): Eukaryota > Metazoa > Arthropoda > Insecta > Hymenoptera > Formicidae > Harpegnathos > Harpegnathos saltator. The sequence continues at coordinate 88,365 of NW_020229987.1, forward strand.
ATTGACCTTCGTCGTCGCTACTTGTGCTTTCGCTATCCGAATCGCTACCCCAATCGGATTCACTTTCACTACCCTCCTCGCCATCAGTTGCACCTTTCTACAATATAACATATACAAAAACAAATTTATAAAAAGATATTCAGAATAGTCTATACAATATACATAAATTTTAGTATCACGGAAAACCTTGAATTTAGCTATATCAGGTTCACTAGCTTCTGAGCCAGCTTTCTTGAATGCCACAGCACTATCATCTTCTTCTTCAGTCTCTATAATTTCTTCTGCTAAAATTATAAATATTAATTTTACATTACTTTTTAATTTTCAGAATTTTAGTTAGATAAAAATTTTTGGCAGATATATTTCATAATATATATCCCACCCTTTTCTTCTTCTTCATCATCATCTTGGTCAGGGTTCTCCCTGAACTTGGTTATATCATCTTCAAATTCCTTGTTATATTTACGTAATTTCTGACGTAATGTCGAGAGTGATTTGGAGTTGTTTTTTGACATATTTTTGCGCCCATCACGATCTTCCCATACTTCAATAATAAAATCCTCCATTTCAACTAAACATCTAATGTAAAATCGTGGAGTTTGTCCAAGTTCTTCTTTGGCGACTACTGGTAAAGCTTTTTGATAAGCTCGCATTAAATCTTCAAAACCTGGAATTATAAAAATTTGTAAATGTCTTTTTCATGACATGTTTATGAAACATATAGTTGATTTATTAACATATTCATGTGATATATTGTCATGTGATATTAACATATTCATGTGATATAGTCACATTTTTATTTACATTATCTATTTTTATTAATTCAATAATTATGAAATTATAAATATGAAATAGAAATTTTTAAATACTGCAGTCACTTACTTGACAACATACTGCTCATATCCTTTATCTTCTTATAATTCCTAATAAGTTTTATAAGATTTGCTATTTCTTCATATCGCTTTTCTTTTGTGGAACGTACAATACGCTTTGTTTCTTCCTCATCGTCACTGAACTAAAAAAGTATTTCATATTATTTTAATCTTATATATACGTGTATATATATTTTTTTCTTACATGGTAACTATTAATAAAAGTTATTTGAATACATACAGTAAAAGCAGTTGCTGGTGCCCTCTGCACCTGCTCTTCTTCAGAAGCACTATCAGATTCCGAATCTGATCCAGTTGCAAAAAAACGACTCATGATGAAAGATATTCAGAGATATTCTGCAATAATCTATAAAAATAAAATATTAAAAATATGAATTATATTCAACCCATATATATTTAAATATGTATTAATACATATAAAATTTAACTCATAACCTTGTGACTGTTATAAAATTTATAAATATATGCAAAAAATATATGCAATGGAGCATGTAAAATGTGATAAAAATAACCTAGTAAATGACATGTAAAATATCAGAAAAAAAATTATGTCATGTAAGAGAAATATGATAAACAAATTTAGAACGAAAGATACAACTCCATAATTACAAAAGCAACAGAAATCTTGTACGTGTCTCTCGTACATATATAATGCACATTCTTATAAATGGCTCATTTGATTATGCACATGGTATAGTATTCTTTTAATGGAAGTAATAACTTTACACCAGAGAGTGAATTCCAAACATACACAAAATAGGTACATACAACGTAATGTACAACCCCTAAATACACTTTAAATTATTATATTACCGATAAGTCCTCCTTGTAAAGACAGATGCTCTGCAAGGTTAGTCACATTACCAGTAACGGCACAGCGATAGAAGATGGAGGATTAAAAGAGCAAAATAGAATATTGTTATTTGCGCACGCGCAAAAATGTTGCTAGCTAAAACTTGAAGAATGAAGAGTGCTTTGAAACGCCCAAGGGAAGGCCGTGATTGATCCGTAGGGCACTTCGAAGCGTTTGCAGCTTGTAAGGCGATCTACAATATGGCCGTGTTCCAAAATTCACTGCCAGCGTTGAAAAGTTATAATTTGCGTGACACAAACTATATATTTTTAGTACTGGCAGTGAATTTTGGAACACGGCTTATATATTGTAAGCTGTAAACCGTAAGAACTGACCAATTATAGCCGATTATTTTTGTAATGATCGACTGTGATTCGCCAATTTTTACGGCTTAAATTTACGACACGTATTGTAGATCAGGCCTAAAGGCCCATCTACAATGGCTGCATTCAGCAGACAACAATTGGACAATATTACTAGATTTTCCACTTAATCTCACTCCTGATTACTTCTGGGTCTATGAAGAATCTAAAAGAATGCTCCAATCACAGACAATAATCACTAAGCGCTCTCTGCCATGGAAATTCGTAAAATGATAGACGAAGAAATAGAAAAAAATTTCCTGTCTATATAAAGAAAGTAACTATGTAAGTAGAATCGTCGAGATTATCGGGCTGTTTCGGTTATCATCCGAAGTGCTGGAAATAGAAAGGCCTTCATAGCTCTTTCTATATCTATTTCCTAACTTTTACGAGGCAGTTTATATAATGAGTGGTAAAGTGAGTGAAAATTCATGAGTTTTAAAGAAATTATGGGTAAATATTATTTTATATTATATTGAATATATATATCTTATCACATACACACACACACAAAATTAATTAATTAAATTAAATTCATATTTGAACCACCTTGTATTTATTCCATTTCTTATATTTTAATCAATAATGAAATAAAATATGAAAATTATATTAAAATCTTATTAGTATATGTTATTATTTATAAGTATTATTATTTATTTATGAAAATAAAGGTTTTATTTAATATTTTACTCTAACCATCGTAAATTCCTAGCAAATATGTTCAGAAAACATCCAAGGGATATCCTGGAGACGTCCTATAGCCTTAGGACGGCCCTGGTATGTCTCTGGACGTCCCCAGGAAATTTATGCTAATCAAATGAATTGCTTCAATCTCTTAAAAATATGCGTTCTAATCGTAAATTTTCTTTTTCTTCTTCTATTTCTTCTCCCATTAAAATTCTCATTATTGCATCCATTGGTCTATCTCTTTGTCTCTCTCTTTTTACAAATATTAATTTCTTTTCTAATAAATCCTTTTTAGTTGAAGATTGTTTAATATTCACTAACTGAGAGAGAGAGAGAGAGGTTATTAGAAATAAAATAATAAATTAGTTTATTATAATTATTAATATTCTTATTAATAATAAGATATATAAATAAAATGTATCCTTACAGGATAAAGATGACAAAAAATCTTATGTATATTATTAAATGAGGTTATATTAGCTGTCAGTATACATTCATTTAATCCATAATGGAAAAAAATATCAAAGCAGCCAAATAATATTCAGTAATTTTATAAAAATCACTATACTATTTTATCCGTTGCCGAACGTTTTTAGCTAAAACATTAAAGATAGTATAATACAATCCTCTATAACCGAAGATTCCCGATCTGTCATAGAAAAGCTATTAGGTAGTACGAATTATTATAAGCATCAACTTTCCTATCTTATCTATTTTCTTTTTCTTGCTTACGCCTTTCTACGTCTATAAAATTACGTAGTACCACCACTGTGCTCTGGCCCTAAACAGTAAGAAATAGACCAGAGAGGAAGCTGAGAGGGGCCAACACGGCGTTTTCGGCGACACCGATTTTTCGCACTGGGAATGGGCGCTATCTGCATCCATTTTGAGAGAGGAACTACGATGCTACATCCACTTTCAGGTCTCTACAGTAAAACCTGCATCTGGTGGCTGTCTGTGCTACATCCACTTTCAGGCGGTTTATGTCCGTGCTACAACCATAATAGTGTACTTGACAAGCACGGTCTCGCGCATTGTTATGCATTTATAACATGAATTAACATGTTAACATGCACAAAAAAAATAAGAATTGAGATTGTATATGATTAATATCATGAAGATTATATACGATTTATATCGATATATAAATATATGATAATAAGATACTATTTTGTGTGTACCCAAAATTATTTTTCCAAAATATTTCAGCGTTATGTTAGTATTTATTTATACTCCGGCAGGCGTTTTTTAGCGCAGTTGTGTCCGTCTGCATGTGTTGCATTGAAGTATGAAAGCGTGACGTACGTGTGCATATACGCACTCACACACACACACACACACACGTGTCATACGCAACAGATAGAATCTCAGGGTATATGCTTAAACATTTTCAATTGCCGTAACCGTTTAGGAGATATCGAAGGTTAAAGTTTTCCAGCATTTCTCCGTCGATATCTCCGCTTCTACTGGGAGTAGAGAGTCGCCATTTACGGCAAAATGTAGGGTTTTGAGAGGACTTTAATTTGGTGCCAGAAACAGGCCTGTATCTCTAACCGTTTAGGAGATATCGAAGGTTAAAGTTTTCCAGCCTTTCTCTGCTTCTACTGGGAGTAGAGAGTCGTCAATGTAGTCGAAAATGTAGGGTTTTGAGAGGACTTTAATTAGGTGCCAGAACCAGGCCTGTATCTCTAACCGTTTAGGAGATATCGAAGGTTAAAGTTTTCCAGTCTTTCTCCGTCGATATCTCCGCTTCTACTGGGAGTAGAGAGTCGCCATTTACGGCAAAATGTAGGGTTTTGAGAGGACTTTAATTTCGTGCCAGAACCAGGCCTGTATCTCTAACCGTTTAGGAGATATCGAAGGCTAAAGTTTTCCAACCTTTCTCCGTTGATATCTCCGCTTCTACTGGGAGTAGAGAGTCGCCATTTACGGCAAAATGTAGGGTTTTGAGAGGACTTTAATTTGGTGCCAGAACCAGGCCTGTATCTCTAACCGTTTAGGAGATATCGAAGGTTAAAGTTTTCCAGCCTTTCTCCGTCGATATCCAGTCTTCCTCCGTCGATATCTCCGCTTCTACTGGGAGTAGAGAGTCGTCCATGTAGTCGAAAATGTAGGGTTTTGAGAGGACTTTAATTTGGTGCCAGAACCAGGGCTGTATCTCTAACCGTTTAGGAGATATCGAAGGTTAAAGTTTTCCAACCTTTCTCCGTTGATATCTCTGCTTCTACTGGGAGTAGAGAGTCGCCATTTACGGCAAAATGTAGGGTTTTGAGAGGACTTTAATTTGGTACCAGAACCAGGCCTGTATCTCTAACCGTTTAGGAGATATCGAAGGTTAAAGTTTTCCAGCCTTTCTCCGTCGATATCCAGCCTTCCTCCGTCGATATCTCCGCTTCTACTGGGAGTAGAGAGTCGTCCATGTAGTAGAAAATGTAGGGTTTTGAGAGGACTTTAATTTGGTGCCAGAACCAGGGCTGTATCTCTAACCGTTTAGGAGATATCGAAGGTTAAAGTTTTCCAACTTGTACCATTGATATCTCCGCTTCTACTAGGAATTGAGAGTCGAAATTTATGGTGAGAATAGGGTTTTTATAGGACTATATTTTGGCTAAAAACAGGCCTGTATTTCAAGCCGTTTAGGAGATATTAATATATCCGATATCACCTTAAAAAGAGATAACAGTATTTTTTTTTCAAGAGGACAAACATTCATAAAAGAAGAAAAAATATATGATATCAGGTTTATCTTGTTGATAGCTTGGGACAAAGATTATTCATTTGCTAGTCGTTGGCAGTCGTTGCAAATTGTTGCAAGTTGTTTGACACAGGTGATAAAACATTAAAAATGGCTCTAAGTCCTGGAGATCCAAGTTCTTTTTCAAAGCCAGGTATTTTAATTGTGTGATTTATACAATATTAAATTTTAGTTATATATTTTATATAATATTAAAATATGTCAAAATATTAATTTTTGTTCTCTATAATTAAAAGATATAGAATATAATAACCATCTGTTGGGCTGTAATTGACATTTAAAGGTGTTCTAAATTATATATTTAAAATTCTTAAGAAGTTATTATTTTAAAACTTTTAACAATTCACAATATTGTAATATTTTAAAGCATAAACTTTATGTTAAGTATAGCATAATATTCAATGAGAAAAATGATTTATATCATATATAAGAAATATTGATTTAGTATTTTATTTAATTAGAATATATTATTATTTGTTAATTACTTATATATTATTTGTATAGTTCTACTTGTTATTTATACATTATTTAACATTTATATCTTTTTCTTAATTTTTACAGAACTTGCAGTTGTAACTCATATCCATTTAGAACTAGATGTTAATTTTGAACGTAAAGTTCTTACAGGTAAAGCAATATTAGATGTAGAAACAAAAGATGCTGCCACTGAAGTAGTGAGTAAAAATTCTTTTCATTAAAGAGAAGAAAAAACTTCTATTTGCCAATAAAACAATCAAACAATTAGATTTTAGATAATCGTAAACTCTTCATACTGGATGTTACAAATACTGTTGATGAATCTCATCTACAATATGATATTGGAGATGACATTGAATTTGGAAATAAATTGGTTATTCAGTTACCTGAAACAGCAATAGCTTTTATTGATAATAACAAAAAGTAAATATATTTTTAATATAAATTCATAACATATTAAGAATTATCATTAAATATTGCAATATTATTTTCTTTTTATTAGATATAAGATTGAAATTAAATACGAGACATCTCCAGATGCTACTGCATTGCAATGGCTAACAGCGGAACAAACTGCTGGTGGTGTACATCCCTACTTGTTCTCTCAATGTCAGGTAAATTTTAAACTGACAATAAAATTTTGACATTCAAAATGATGTGTTATGTAATTTTATGTTTTTAGGCTATACATGCTAGATCCATGTTTCCTTGTCAAGATACCCCAGCTGTAAAATCTACATACTCTGCTAAAGTATGAATCTTAACAATATTAGAATATTTGTATATTTTTTGTAATAATTTATATCAATATATTAATATATTTGACATTATATCCAATAGTGCACATTAACAAAATATATTAATAAATAACATCAATGGGTAAATAATGTCACAACCATATAAAAATTTATAACTCATTTGCATTAATAAGTATTTCATATTTCTTAGGTTTCTACACCACATGAACTTACAGTTGTAATGTCTGCTCTTCTGGATAAAGTATCAGACTTGGAGAACTCAAAGAAATTATATGAGTTTCACCAACCAATACAAATACCATCTTACCTGGTAGCTATTGCAGTAGGTGCATTAGTATCCAAACAAGTTGGCCCAAGAAGCAAAGTATGGGCTGAGAAGGAGTTTGTTGATAAAAGCGCATACGAATTTGGAGAAACTGAAACAATGCTGCAGACTGCTGAGCAATTGTGTGGTTCTTATGTTTGGGGTAAAGATATGAATTGAATCAATTTGAAATCCATATATATTTTTATGCCGTTATTATATTATTACCGTAAAAGTGATTGAAATTAATTGATTCCATAAAATTTTTGACAATGAATTGTATGTGTAAATTTATACAGAATCAATTTTTTTCCTGAAATCTGTTTATTATATGCAAAATAATATTTGCAGGCATTTATGACATATTAGTACTTCCACCAAGTTTTCCATTTGGGGGAATGGAGAATCCTTGTCTAACGTTTGTGACACCGACTCTACTTGCTGGAGATCGTTCGTTAGCCAATGTTATTGCACACGAAATTGCTCACAGTTGGACGGGAAATTTAGTTACAAACGCTAACTTCGAGCATTTTTGGTTGAATGAAGGTTTTACCGTATTTGTTGAAAGAAAAATTAATTCTAGAATGTTTGGTGAAAAAATGAGGCATTTTGAAGCATTACACGGCATTGAAAGTCTGCGCGAAGAGGTAAGTAATCCATTTTGATTCATTGAATAATAAATTTGTTATATATCAACAAAACAAACAAAAAAGATGATATCGCATTATATTGCTATATTATTTTTCGAAACCGCGTTATTATTGCAGATTCAAAATCTGGGTAAAACAAATCAACTGACCAACTTGGTGCCAAATCTGACCGGTATCGATCCTGACGATGCGTTTTCGATTGTTCCTTATGAAAAGGGACATACATTCTTGTTTTACCTGGAGCAACTTTTAGGTGGGCCAGAAGTGTTTGAGCCATTTTTTAAATCTTATTTAGACATGTATAAGTACAAAAGTATCAAAACAGATACTTGGAAAGATTACTTGTATCATTATTTCCCTGACAAAGTTCAGGTAAATTTCTTTATCTTAATTTTGGACCTTTGATATATTTCTTTATTAATATATTTTTATAGAGATAATAATATTTACTTTATATATATTTTAGCTGTTAAATTCTGTCGATTGGGACACGTGGCTCCATAAGCCGGGCATGCCACCTATTATACCCGATTATGACAAGACATTGGCAATTGTGTGTACTGAATTAGCGGAACGTTGGATCCAGTCGGACGAAAATACTGCTATGACCTTCGCTATGAAGGATATAAAGGACTTTTCTCCTGGTCAGAAAGTAGCATTCTTGACTGATTTACATAAGTCATCTATAGTTCTGTCAGTCAACAAGATACAGCAAATGGCAAATATTTATCAGCTGGACTCTGTGAAAAATTGCGAAATACGGTACAAAAATATATGTGTATCTTTGTTTATAAATTATGATTTACGATTGCGTAATGTAATTGTTCGTATCGTTCGCTTATTATTCACAGGTTCATTTGGTTGCGATTATGTATTAAGAATCGTTGGGAAGCGAGAGTTTCCGATGCTTTAGCTTTTGCTACTGAGCAAGGACGAATGAAGTATGTACGTCCTATATTCCGAGACTTATACGATTGGATAGAAATGCGACAACGAGCGATCGATGTATATCTCAGCAAGAAAAATAAGATGATGTACGTGACTGCGCACATGGTTGCGAAGGATCTTCACTTGATTGTTTGATATGAAAGAATTACACAACTAATATTTTATACAGAGATATTAATTTTATATATTTTATCTAAAAATCGGATTTTTTATTCATAGTGACATTAATATCTCGCATATTTTATCTATATATTTCATCAGACAATTACTTTTTACTATTTTACCATAATGTTAATATAAAAGAAAGAGATAATGTGATTCATTTCGTTAAAATGTTAATAAAGGGTAATTTTCAGGTTAAAATGAACATATTTTCTTATTTATTCGAACTTGAATAGAAATCATCATTTTCAATAAAATAAAACATTTCAAAAATGGTTCACAGAGAGAAATAAAGGTGCCAATACATGGGAGCGTCGAGCGTCAAAGCGTCCAACCAATCAGTTTTTCATTTCTTATTTCAGGGATAAAAACAAGGAACTTTGATTGGTTGGATGCTTTGACGCTCGACGCTCCCATGTATTGGCACCTTTATAGGTCTATTCCGAAATTAGCAGTTTCAGAAAGTTTGATTTTAGTTATAAGGTTGATAGGCCTTAAACTAACCTAGGTACGGTCGTAGACATAATAGTGTGTGCCCGTTTTTTTTGCAACTTTCGGAACGCATCCCGACTCGAGAAGAATGAGAGTCACTGCTCCGCCTGCGGAGCACGCCTGCACAATGACTCACAACGAAAGGCGAGAAATGAAATATACGCGGTGGAACATATTATAATAATAAGCAGCTGTTATATAACAGCTACTTCTGTATCTAATATCATTGCTTCTGCTATAGAAGATGGCTGTTGCTGAAACAATAAATCACATATAAATGTATAATAGCATCATAATTATCGTAATGCAGCTTAATTCTCTTAATTAAGTTCGTATTGTTTTAAAAACATAAACATATTTATTTATCTCTACCTTTTTCGGATGTCCCCCGGAGTATAAGACTTACATCGGATGATTCTTGTCTGTTCTGTGTTCCCTCATTTCTATTTAATGCTAGAGTATTCATTTCATTTGAGTCTGTATTATTATAATATGTCCCACCGCGTATATTTCATTTCTCGCTTTTCGTTGTGAGTCACTGCGCAGGCGTGCTCCGCAGGCGGAGCAGTGATTCTCATTCTTCTCGAGTCGGGATGTGTTCCGAAAGTTGCAAAAAAACGGGCACACATTATTAAGCTAAGACTCCATGCATGCAGTGAGCTGCGGCAAATGCTGCGATGACCAATCAGGAGGGAGGCGCAAGTCCGGTTGCGACAAGCTCCGGCATGCGTCTGTCTCCTGATTGGTCACCGCAGCCGTTTGCCGGAGCTCACCGCATGCATGGAGTCTTAGCTTTATGTCCGCGACCGTACGTTCGATCAGCTGGTCACGCTGCGATTTCTGAACCTATGCTGACAGTTGTAATAATTTTGATTGGTCGATGTTAAAATAATCGCGCACCATCTAATGTTGGGTTTTCGTATTATGTTTGCGAGAATATTCTTCAGTGGAAGTTGAAATATAAATACTTTGTGTAATCTATGAAACTATGTAATCTATGAGCTTGTAAAATGGCGAAGCACCGAATATTTGCGCGGGAATGATAATAATGTATCGCACATGTGTTTCTAACATAAACTCAAATTTTTGTTATGTAATATAAAATTACTTTTGCATGTAAAGTATTGCATGCAAATATGAAGAAGGTTCAATTGTCACGTAAGAAGGTACTGACTATCTGTTGTTAATATTATATGGCTGTTATTAATTTTCAATAATTTTATATTTCTCTATCATAATATAACTATATCATAATAAAACAATTTGTATATTTTGACGTAATTCTCTATCTAAATCCTAAATTTAGACTTTGACAACATTGACTTTAGAATTCTTTGCATAATTACATCATATAACTGATAAATAAATTACATTTACATGAATGATATATCAAAATAATTAATTTACATAATAAAATGTTGAAATTTCCTTTATTTGCAGTCTTCCGTTGTTAATGATGTCAAACAATCTCAAATAAAGATAACATCATACTTTACAAAAGCTCCAAAACCTGACCTAAGCAACATAAATAAGGTTGCATTAGATTTAAAATCTGTATCGCAAATCTCCAGCATTGATAAGAAAAGAAAGGAGAGGGATGATACATTAGAGGAAAAATTATATACAAACATTAAAAAGAAATGCACAGCTGATATTTGCATTGCAGAACCTATAAGTGTTAAATCAACTAAAGATTCAATATTATCATCTGCAGTCAAAGATACCACAGATACATCTATCAATTTCAAAGAGAATAAATCAGTATACCAGGATGTGTCAACTTATAAACACAATAAAAAGGAAACTAGCAGTAAGTTGACAATAAAAACAGAGCATAATGAGACTATGGTACAAAATTTCACCAGCTTCAATGTTTCAGACTGCAATAATGCTTATATTCTTAAAGAATTACAAAACCAACATACTGTTGCTCAAAAATCTGCTGTACTTCCTGTAAACACATACATTTGCAGTAAAACAAAATCGCCTGATTCAAAGCAAGTTCAAAGCAAGGACTCTTTCGAAGAATTTTTTGCTATCAAAGAAGACGACTTTGATGATTTTTTCGATCAGGAATATATAAACGCGCAAATCGATTTCAGCACTCTGCAAAGGTGTAAAATAATGGAAGTAAAGGAAGAGCAAAGAGTCATGATTTTAACGGTGCAACACATCGAGTCAGAAGTTATCGAGACTGTTACTTGTTCAGGGATATGGAAGGATGTGCAGGTGAAAGTCGACGACATCGTTACGATACAAGCCGAGAAAAAGTCGCAGCGATGGATCATTGACAACCATCGTGGTTATCTCATTACGCAGCCCGACAAATTGATATCTGGCACCACAATAACGAGCGGCTTGTTTTGTAGTAGACGAGCGGTGTTAGCGGAGAGATTTAAGAAGATAGAATCGTTGCCGTGTCCCAATGCCGATTACTCCGTGATGACTATAGGATCGTTGGTTCACCAATGGCTGCAAAAGGCATTGCGGGAGAACGTGCATGCGTTATCCGACGTGGTCAAATTGCTGGACAACATGCTACAGTTGAGAGACACGATAGACTATCTCTACGCTTCGGAAATGTCGCTGGACGACTGCCGGAAACGTATGATGGAGTATGCACCCAAGATATTCCAGTTTATTCAGCACTACATCAGGGGCAACAAACAGAGCCGCATAAATGACCTGAAGGACAACTTTCAAGGCAGTATATGTAACATACAAGACATTGAGGAGAACATTTGCATACCACAGTTAGGTATCAAGGGAAGGATAGACGTGACAGCGGAGGTAAGCATTAACTCGAGGCGCAAGATCATGCCGCTGGAGGTGAAAACCGGAAGAGCCTCGTACTCGTTGGAGCACAAGGCACAAGTTATCCTTTACTTCATGATGATGGGCTTGAGGGACGAGGAGGTCGACACTGGCCTGTTGTTGTACCTCAAGGAGAACTCCATGCAAGAAATCAAGAGCAGCTATTACGAAAAGAGGGATCTGCTAATATTGCGGAATACATTAACGTATTACTTCACCAAGCAGTCGGAGGATCCATCGCTGAGTGCGGACTTTGCGGAGTCAGGTACCTTAAAAGCGATGGAGCTGCCGGAGCCGATAAATCACCCGACTGCATGTTCTCGATGTCCTTACCAGGTCGTGTGTTGCGCTTACCTCGCGAAAGATCCCAACGTGAATTTGCCACCGTTGCATCCGCTGACGACGCTCATTAAAAAGTTGCTGAATGAGTTCGAATCCAGTCACTTAGATTACGTTATAAGATGGGTCGGGCTGCTACAGCTGATGCAAAGCTTCGACGGTGATAACGGCAGTTTGAGTAATTTATGGACGATGAGTCCCGAGAAGAGAGAGGCGAAGCGCATCTGCATTAGCAACTTAAAGGTTGTCGGGAAGGTGGTGGAGCGAGACGATAGGTATCAGCACGTATTCGCTCGCGCTGATATCAAGGGTGAAACCACTGAAGACGGCGCGTTCAGCAACGTGTTCGCCGTAAACGATTACGTTACCGTCAGTACAGACACGCGAATCAATATTACCACCGGGAGCATACTGCAAATTTCAAACGACACTATTTCAGTCTTGTTGGATAAGGACGTGATGCGCAGGGAAGACACAGACTGCGCGATCTTCCACATCGACAAGTACTCTTTTACGGGATCCGTGTTCACGTTTGATTACGCAAATGTGGTCGGTCTGCTGAGCACCGAGAAGGCCAACGCGCGGCTGCGGCGCATCGTCATCGACAGAACGCCGGCAACGTTCGCGAAGAGCCTACCGCGCTCGACTGTGTCGGCCGGCACCGAGATGATGCGCGATCTGAACGAAGATCAGCAGAGGGCCGTGTTGCGAGCCGTGGCAGCTGAGGAGTACGTCCTGGTGAAGGGCATGCCTGGCACGGGAAAGACGCAGACACTGGTGGTGCTTGTAGAACTGTTGCTGAAGTTAGACTTCACAGTGCTGATCACGGCGCATACGCACAGCGCGGTCGATAATGTTCTACTGAAGCTGTTGGACCGGAACATAGACTTCCTTCGTTTGGGCGCAACCAAACAGGTCCATCCGTTGTTGACGTGCAAGACGGAGGAATACGCAACGAAGTGCTGCGACACACCAGAAAAGTTGGAGATGCTCTATAACGATAAACGTGTGGTCGGGGTGACGTGTTACGGTGCCTACCACCCGCTCCTGCGACGACGCTCGTTCGACGTGTGCGTGGTGGACGAGAGCACGCAGGTGACACAGCCTACGGTGCTACGGCCGTTGTACAGCGCACGCCGTTTCGTCCTCGTGGGCGATCCGAATCAACTACCGCCTGTCGTCAAGAGTCGCACGGCCGTCAAGCTCGGCGCGGACGAGTCGTTGTTCGTGCGGCTCGACAGCGAGAATAACACCGTCAATCTGACAAAACAGTACAGGATGAACAGGCGAATCATGAAGTTGGCCAACGACACCGCGTACCGCGGCAAGCTGATGCCGAGCAATAAGCAGGTGGAGAACGCGACTCTGATCTGCGCACACGCGGAGGTACTCTCGTCCTGCGAAGCTTGGGTAAGAAGAACGCTCTCCAGGCAGCTGGACGACTCGGTAATGGTGCTCGATACTGGTAGCACTCGTGATTTCAACGTGAACGAGTCGTATGGTAAGAGCGTTACGTCGGATCAGATGTATTCCAACCTTTGGGAAGCTGCGATAATCATTCGCCTGGTGCGAGTGCTCAAGGAAGCGGGCGTGTACGCTAGAAACATAGGAATCATCGCACCGTACAACGCTCATGTGACTTTACTGAGAAAGCTTGTGAATGACAAAGAGGTGGAAGTGAATACCGTGGATCAATATCAGGGACGCGACAAGGACGTCATATTGTACACGTGCGCGAGGAGCGTGCTGCATCAAAAGAAGGAACACGAGATATTGGACGATCAACGACGTTTGACGGTGGCTATTACTCGCGCGAAGCACAAGCTGATCATAATCGCTGATGAAGCCACTGTCATGAAATATATGCCGTTTAAAAATCTCTTTGAAGTCATCGACGATAAGAACGTGATCCGTCTACGCGACGGTGAAGAGGAGTTTGATTGGAAGAATCTTGTTCGCTCTGTACTGTAAAGCTAACATCAATTGTGATTAGTGATCGAGAGACTAGATAGCTTAATGAAGATTAATATTAGGAAAAAAAAGACTAACGGGCGGTGACTAACTGCGAAGCATGTCAGTATTCTTCTAAATTATTTTTTATCATATTTTCTAAAACACCACCGTACAATCATAAATACTTTTTGTACAGTAAATAAATGATAGATGTACAGATAAATGATGTATGATAGAATATAAATATATTTTGTGAAAAAATATCTCGACATTAAAGTACATCCATATTTCTTCGTATTTGCGCTAGTGACCTAGAAGGCACTCTCATTAACGTTGAAGTACTTGAAGTAATTAGGTCACGGTACAAAATAAACGAAATACTAACGAAGAAAAATAAATCGCTTGAATAAAATCTTCGAAGTCAGACGGGGACGCAAAAAATTCGAAACATCTGGTAAAAGCATAATTTACAATTTTAAAAACTTGATCAAGTGTAATAGTAATTCATCTTTATCAAAATATATCGTATATAGCGTCGCGAAATGATATTTACGAAATGACACAGAAGCGCCGTCATTTCATCATTTCAATTGCATATGACACGGCGAAACATAAGAGAAAACAAAATGTTAGAAACTTTGGCACTTGTGCTTAAGTACGGCAAGCATAAGCCCCTGATATATTTCACGTAAGTAATAATCACATTCCACGCACGCTCTGTAACGTGCACTATATAAGTACAGAAATTCCGGCAATACCTCCGGCGCTATATACATATGTACAAAATAAAATATATGAGCAGTTATTTAGGCACGCGCACTCTCTTTGCGGCTTTACTTGTTAGATTCGTTATAAGATGTTCTGCCAGCTAGTTCCAGTAAATAACGATCGGGGTGGTCCAACCAGTCGCTGGCGCTTAACTTCACGACCCTCTGCTTCTCCGCTTCCTTCACTTGCCACTTCTTAATCTCCAGCTGTTTCTCTCTGCAAGCACAATAACGTCTTTTATGAAGCCATTTGTGTGGAGAAGGAAAGATTCTGTGCGAAAGGCTGAAGTATTAGATACCTCAGTTTCGTATCGCCACAACCCCAGACCTCCAGGCTGGCGATGCGACAAGGGGCGCCCGCGATCACTACCGAGTGGAATGATTCGTCGATACTGATGAACGGTGAACGCGGATCGCTGCCAAATCGCAGTCCGTGCGGATAACCCCTGATATTCGTATTCAGATACAGTGTCTTCGGTCCCTTTTCTATGATTTTATAGGACGGAGTGAGTTGAACGCCCATCGAATCATCGTCGCCCCAATAGAGATGACTCTCTCGCCACTCAACAGCCGAGCACACGCAATACGTCGCATATTCCTCGTCGCTTTCTACACTAGCAGCTCTTATAAATAGTAGAGTAGGACCTCTGTAACCTAATACATGGTGAAGGAAGCGATTAGCCCCGGTCCCGTGCTCCCCGCTACTGTACAGTAACGTCCAATGCCTTGGACAAATACTGCCTGTTCTTCCAGCTATCAAAGCGTGAGTTATGTCCTTCGGTGAATCGTTGGTCTACACACACACACACACACACCACGTACATATATGCCGATCCAAGTATGTGTACAATAGAGATTTATACGCAGGCCATAATGATTAATAATGTACTATGCAAGATACTACAAGCAGGACATACTAGTACGTCTGCTAATTAATTCTTTTATTAGATGTGTACTTTGTAAGGAACGCGGACATACCTGAAGGTAACATTGCGGTAATGTGCACGACAATAGCCAGACGTAGCTCATTGGCAACAAAGTTCGAGGATACTCGAAATCTATTTTCTCCACTACGGGCGTCGGGATCTCAATAGGTGGCTGCGGCTGTTCCTTCGACAGGAGAGCTTTACCATTACGATAAGCAGTCGTCAACACGTGCACCACGTATCGTTGCAAGCCATTGACAATGCGCGGACAATGCTGACCGATCCAGTTGCTCACATAACTCGTGGATAAGCTACTTTTGCCGTGAAACTGTGAGATATTCGTCAATATAATAATCGCTCGCTTTATGCTAAGTTTGAATTGTAAAAATTTTTAGATTGCTCCGAGCACTAATAATGCTATGAACTCTACAATAAGCTAGATAGAAGCTAATGAGGTTGATCACCTATAGAAAAATTTAAATTTGAATCAATCAAAAACATCGAAAGCTTTGTAATCTGATATCTGATATATTAATGAGTATTTCCATCATATATATATATATATATATGTGTGTATATGTGTATATATTCATATCAAATAAATACTTTACTAACACATGAAACAACAACTGCATTTATTATCTGCTGTGAGTGAAGGCACAAGCCAGTGCTATTGTTTTCCATTGCTAGTTGATGACAACATGTTAACAATGCCCTCAGTGTCTCAGGTGTAACATTGCCACCATCCTTTAAGTTGGAGTACATTTTTATGTAATTCTCCAATATAGTTTGATCGTTTATTACTGACAGGAATTTTTCAGCTTGCTGTTTGAAAGCTCCTGTACTTATGTAAGCAGTTGTAGCATGGGCATTATGGTGCAGATAAGTAAAAAGTTTCTCACTTAATTCAGGATGATTAGGAAATAAGTACTTTTCGAACACAGACTTGGTAATGCCATGAACATGTTCTTCCTGATAGGTAAGATTTGACAGTATCTATAAAAATACATATATATATCAGCATATACACATTATATTACAGATATTAAAAATCAACTTTATATATATACACATAATAAAATACAATATATAAGATACATGTTTTTATTTCTATATTTGCAAAAGAAATAAAATGAAAACAAAATTACATACATCTTCTCATATAGATAAGCAGATAATACTAACTGATAATAACTGCTTATGTAAGATATATAGCTATTGATTTGTATACCAAAGGAAAACATATGATTCAACATTCTCTAGATGATATTCAGAAAATTATGATAAAGCAATAATATCAAGAACAAGATATCTAAGAGATCTCTGTTAATTATGGATGGAAATATAAATAATAGATAATAAAAATTCTTTAGTAATGATTAAAAATCAAATGTATGATACAAACTCACAGTTTGTATTTTTGCTGAAAAAATGCTAAATAAATATTTGATGACAATCACTGTTTAGCCTCAAAAATATTGCGATATTCATCGAGGAATACTCTGGCTGTTGAACGGCGATTACTGAGTTTGGACAGAATAACAGATAATAAACAACAGACCGGCCTACCTTCGCTAGACTTTCGATCGGGAAAAATTGCATATGAGAATTATGATCCGGCTCGCTCTTGCTGGCACTTCTCGCGACGGCATTCGCACCTTGCGCATTTGCAGTCACCGTCGCAGATTCCGCCTTTTTATGCGACGCATTCCCGATACGTGTCATCTGATTGCCCATTTTACGTATCGCGGACACTAAATCAAAACCAACTCCTGCAATGTTTTCCACATTCCCACGATACAAACACGCATGGAACCATATGCAATTTTAAAGGCCTGGGCATCGACGTCATAATATCATGAAATACGAATAATAACTAGATGTGCTCGTCTTGGAAAAATGTCTAAACTAAATCAGAAACTCCCTCTATGAGACTTGACATTTGATAAAAGAGTTGTTTGCTTTTACTAGGGACTTCGATTAGCGACAGTTTTGTCTTCTGTAATCCTCTATAATCCTGCACAATTTTACCTCCCCCACCTGCAGTTTCGGATGCACATTCACGACGACATAGCGCATGCGTTTGCAATGCTTGTCAACTTACTGAGGGCGCGGTTGTCACCGATCAATCTCAGTGCTTTACGTTTGTTACATACGCAGTTGATCGTGGTACTTGGCGGACGTTAGTTTGGTCGTTTGGTTCATCGTGTCCTCGTTTCCGAATACTCGTTCTCCTATAAACGGTTATCGCGATTACTCGCGTATAGTCAGTATACGAACACCGCTGTAGGTTAAATAGATAACGTTGCCAGTTCTCGACAAATACAGAAAGAGAACCGCAACAATGACGGTCATCACGAAAGCGATCACCGAAAAGAAGGCTGACAAAATGGAGCAGCCATTGTTTGTTGAGGAAAATGCGGCGGTTAGTATATATACACATATAGATATATATTCCAGTCCAACATTTATTGCATTTGGATTTTTTCCGTTGACTAATTGTACGCATGATAAAGCATTATTTCTCATTGACATCATTGGAATTCACGAGAATGTTTGCGCGCTACGGAAATCGCTCGGCAACCCTGTTATCGTCGTGGAAAGATACGCTCGACGAATTGTCAGTTTATATTCATGTTATCTATGTTAGTCTCTGTTGTCGACGCAAGTGTATGCTTATGTTTGATAACGATAAGCAAATGTACGCATACACGAACACAATTGATGTACATTATTCAAATTCATAATATTATGACAAAAAGCTATTGCTATGGCCAGATGTGCATCTTATATTTTTTATATATCTGCGACGATGATATATATGACAATTAAAAATATCCATATAAAGGAAATAAAGCTTCTTGTTGAAGAATGTCATCAGAAGACGGAAATAAATTTCGTTTTAATTGCTTTTAAAACATCAATCTATACTTTTATTATATAGTGCAACAAATAATTAAAAAATAAAATTATATATGTATATAATTTTACACAACTAGCTTGTCTTATTATATTTCTTGTAAATATACATAGCAAAAGTTTTAAAAAATCTAAAGTATAATAATAAATTATATACTTTTAATTAATTTTTCTATTTTGCAGAGGAATAAATATATTCTCATTTAATTTAATTACTATGTCATAAATATATTTTTGTAAAAAATTGCAAGTATAGCTACTTATTTTTTCTCTATTTTTCGAAATAGGATAGCTCAAAAATGATGTGGTCATATGAAATGATAGTTCATTATTTTGTTACTAGAAGAAGCATCCAACGTATACATGTGACAGCAACATTTTTGCTATTTCTTGTTGCACTAATGATACTGATTATTGGTGTGATCGGTGGTCTCTACATTTATAAACAATATGCGAGGACTCAGATGCATAGATTCCGTACCGGCTGGTACAGTATTCCATATGATAGTTCCAACAAAGCATCTTATGGCAGGGATGGAGTTCATCAGGGACTATTGGCTGACTCTGATCTATTCAAAAGTCTTACCAGAGCCACTGAGCAAGAAGCGTTGGATATTGCAAGACACATAGATCATGATATTACAAATTTCTTCAATGAGAGATTTGAGATTGATCTTGAAAATGAGCATTATGAGAAGATTGATGTGCCTGACTTCCGCGGTGGTCGCCAAGGCCGCTTTATACATGATTTTAACATTGTAAGTCAATATTATATCCTGCCTTGTTCAATAATGTAAAAGAAACTCAATATTTACATTTAGAACAAAACGATTCTTATATTTTGTATTTATTTATAGAATAAAACAGGCATTATAGATATTGACGGTCAATGCTGTTTTGTCATGCCATTGAATCGTCAGCGTGTATTGCCACCTCGTAATATGTATGATCTCCTTAGAAAGATGTATGATGGTGCGTGACCTAAATCCATATTGACTACACAGAATAATTTGGATGAAAAATTCATGCTTACATATACTTATATTATATATTATGCATATAATAGTATATATATGTATATATAATTCTTGCATATTAGGTTATTATGAAGTGGATACTGCAATTGTACGTGAGACCATGAAAGTGGTCACCCCACCGATCACTGATCTTTCAGTCGTTGGAACATACATAGCACGTGAATGCCAAAACTTACCTACCTATATGCTCAAGAAAGTGGATTATACTAGTTAGTTGACAAGTTCCAAATTACAATTATTAAAATAGCAAAAGTTTCCAACATTTTCGACAAAGCATTACCCCATTTTCTTCAATTTTTCAGTTGTAAAACGCAGCCCATTGAGTGGGGTATTTGGGCAGTTTGCCGGCAACAGTATCATGGAAGTTGACATCGTGAATCTACAAAACTTTGAGTGAAACTAAGAAATTGTGCGAAGAAAGAATTTTCAATTATTCTAGAATATTAACCACCAGTAGATCAATGTATAAATATTATATGCTGTCGAGCGAACTTAGGTAAATATTCTACTTCGACCTTAGAATCAGTATTATACATCTGTAAATTGTCTAATTTCTCTTCCTTGACGTCCTCCCTTGAATATATTATATGTTTCAGATATATTCCCACCTTATTGAGATCAGCATTATGTCTTTCCATTATACTTTCCATTAGCTTTAGATCGTGAAATCATATAGTATAAGTATTTGTTAATAACCAGAGTCGTTTGATGTATCAAGGGAGTTCTTTGCAATATCATATATAAAAGATTAAACGTGAATAACTAAGTCACTGAACCGATATGAGAAATGGAAGACATTCATTTCATATTAAAATAGAATTATCTAGACTGTTTGCAAATTGATTCTTAGATGAAAGCATTAAATATTTCTTCCATATTCTTCAAATGCGTTATTTAGACAGTTAAAAATGTGATGTTAGTTACACTATAGTAATAAAATATTTATTACTATTATGGATTTTGATGCAGCTTGTTGACTGCATTACGAATAACATCTGTGTGAGTAATCAATGAAGCAAATAGAATAGCTGCGTTAGGTCATCAACGCTTACAATATGGTTTCTTATGTTATCAATGAGATTGTAAAAATATATTCATTTACAAATTATCTACAAGATTTATTGCTCTCGCATCGGGCAATGTGTTTGAATATGATGAATATGAAATATGAAGCATACATTGCTACCATCGTAGTTTCAAACTGCTATCGAAATGTATTTCTATAAAAAAATGTATCGTTTCAGCAACCACAATTGATATTTAAATCACGTTAAACATTTATATCAGATATAACTATATAAATATTTTTACAAAATAACTGGATTAAAAAAACCACAAGAGTTACAAAATACTGGCAACTCAAGCAAAATCTTAGTGTTCTTTTACATTAACATTCTTTATATTAGTTCATATATTGTTTTGCATTTCAAATCATGAAAGACATATGCTTTAATAAATATTAAAAATATAATATTCCATATGTACTGAAATATATAGCCATTTATTAATTTAGTACATATGTAACTGATTTTATTGAAATTTAGTTTAATTAATATAATTGTGTGATACACGATACTGATGAATTTTATTGCTCAGTTGCCATATATGTAAAATTAGAACTGTTGAACCAGAACTGGAATAGTAGAACAAATTAATTATGACTGAATGTAATTTTACTATGGATGTTTAAAACTTTTTAGTTTAAACGTTAATTTTTAATTTATAAATTAGTTATCACACATGCGTGAACTTCAACAGAAAATATATCCAGGTACTCGGATATGCTGTATTTATTAGTTTTAATTTACATGTACTGTAGATGTATTGAATAATAATACTTGTGAGATATGTATTAGGTTTTCTTCAATTCAATATGCTATGTAATAGAAGAAACAACTTAGCTAACAAACGGAGATAATCGGAAATTTAATAGTGTATTAGTATACATTAGACAAATTTTATTTAAAGTTATTAAAAATCCTCTATTGGGAACATGTAATATATTTCACATAATTTTCATTATTTTTGGATATTATAAAATTAAAATTACAATCTAAACTGCAGGATTATTTTCATGTGTAAATTATTGAAAAATAATTTAAAAAGAATAGTTATAATATATAATCATAATGTGCGTATAAAGTACTGCGTTATATTTCCAAATAGATTAAAGAAGTTGAATTTCTCAATAATTGTTTTCTCAACAGATAAGTCGATTGTATATGAAAAATCGTGAAATATACATATACATATCTATATATAACACATATATATTAATATATAACGCGAATATATTGTGGACCGAGTGCCTGAACATTTACAATCCATTCTATATTGGTTCAATGATTGTCTCTATGATAAATTCCAGTATACAATAAACGTGAACGTGAATATATAAATAATATGCAACGCGTACGTACGATTTTAAATGTTTGTAGGTATGTAGATTAAATATCTCACTGGTGGCAATAAATGTAATATATACATATCAATTAGTTGCATCACTTTTGAAAGGGATGGAAATAAGGAATTTCACGAATATCAAGTTGCTTCGATCACGATTCTTACGTGATTCTATTTGCAAATATGCATTTAAACTTTGTAATAAAAATCTTACAAAATTTTCTCGCATTTCATATGATTGTAGTTAACTTTTTATCCAGCCACTATTTCTATCTCGGATTATTCAGTCTGCAGAATTGCTTTTTTATGCATAGAATCAAGAAAACTAAAGTTGTAAAACTATACGTGAAATAATTGTAATAAATGGTATGTACATACAAATCGGCGTACAATCGGTGCAGATTCTCGCAATCCATGGGATCAAATTTTTCTTCAAGCATAATTCATTATAAACACAATATAAAAAATACTTTCGTTATCACTATTATAGTTTTATGGTTTTTATTCGTTGGATGTCGTTAATTATTTAATTTAAAAAATAAACTAATAAAATATTACATATTTATTAAATTTTGAGATATCCTTATCTTTTTATTTGTACTTTCAAGAAAAATAATCAGGAATACATATTTTCGTGGTTATATTAATAGGGAGTTTTTGCAATACCATCTTTTAGACAGTAAACGTAAATCGTGAATGGCGACGTTATTCGCTCAGAAATAACGCCGCTATATACACGACCAATATTATTCACGATCAACGTTTACCGTATTTGATATTACAAAAACTCCCTAATATTTTATATACGTAAAACATTAATGTATACATATATAATGATTAAAATAGAATAAATTCTGGTAAGAAATAGTCATGAATTATTCATATTTTTATTTAGGATAATATATGCATATAAACTATTCTTTGAGAATGACAAAAATACTATTTAGCAATTATTGGAGAAATTATTAGCTTATGGCTATTTTTGTCATCTTACTCAAGAATTTATTCTATTTACTTATAGGCAAAATATTTCTATATAATTATATATGCTCACATATGTTAGTTTCTAAAATATTTTAACACCTTTTTTTTATAGTTTGCAAAATGTAGCCGATAATTTAATAAGAGAACTTAATATCTAAAAATTATTTTAAAAGACTAAAATGAAACCGTATGTGCTTATCAAGTAACATTTGTATGTGTTAAATCAGCTATAGCTTTCTGTCTCAGAGTATAGAGTTTTTTCACCCACTTCTCAAATCTTGCTTCTTGATCCAACGTGATCTGTGGGGGATAAAATAAATATTATTACTTATACAAAATGTGCAAAAGATGTAAAAATATAAAGAACTTGCCGATGTGTGAAATATGCTTTCTAATCCACTAGAGACATTAGGTGCTGGCGGAATCTGTATAGTGTCTGAACTGATATCTATAACAATGTTTTTAAATTTGCTCTCTTTGGTAGTAGAGGAAGTGAACTGTTTTGGAGTAAAACCTTCTGCATTAATTTCATCAAGTACACCTTCCTTGAAACGTGGTTCAATGGAAAAGTCATCTGAAAATAACATAAGCTTATAATTATCAATATTTCTATAATCATCAGATTCAAATTGTAATATTGACAAAGGCAAAATCTTTTTACCTTTTGCTATTATAACTTGGCTTTTCTCAACATTAATTTTTGCTTGATTTGATTGTGAGCTACTTGAAGGGCTTCGTGATTTTTCTCTTGAAGTGGATCTAGCTTTTCTCTTGGAACGGTCGGAAGAATGAGATCTACCTGTACTACAGCGGTAACGCCTTTTATCTCGGTCCCTGGAGCGACTACTCCTGGATCCTCTATAATTCTTTGAATTCCGATCTCTCCCTCTACTTCTTGAATTTGAACGGTGTCTACGTTTTGTTTTTGAATGCTTTGATAGTCTCCTTCGATGAGGTGAGGAATCACTAGAATTTGAACCACTAGATCTGGAAAAATGATCATAACATCAGAATTTATTTTCTTATATTAGACATTTTATTGAAAGTAATAATTAAACATATTGAACACATAGAAAGCATAGGGGAATAGTACAACTAATTTGTCTATATATTACTGATTGTTGATTGACAGAGCCTTAATTTAGTTAATTTGTCGAAAATTTCTTTATGTTAAGATTAATGTTTTAAATCAGGATAAATCGCGGCAGTTTGGTCGAATTCGAGAAGCGGTTGTTTTAAATGATTTTTTAAAAATCCAAAATAAAGGGTAAAAATTCGAGACTAGAAAAATTAAGACGCAAAGTTAATTTAGACTTCCGTAATGTGGAGAAATGCTTGATTTGGCTCTCAGATTGTCGCATCCTTCGTAGATACGTTTTCGACATTTTGTGAATGTAAACATCAAAACAAATCTACGAAGTGTTGCTGAACTATTACTAATCTGAAAGTCAAATCAAGTGGTGCAGCTAAAGATGATGTAACTTCTTATTTTAGTATTTCAGCGCGTGTTAACAATGTAATATTTCTTGTTTTACCTTGATCTTCGATTTCGTCTTTTCCGGTATCTACTACTATAATCTGAATCTGATTCACTAGAATATCTTGCCATAATTTTCAAGATAATGTTTTCACATTCAGAAAGAGGTTAAAGTTCCTGGTCTTTCATCGCTAACCTCTTGATTAATGGCGACAGAAGCGGGAAAATGCATACTCAAAGTTCTTGCGAAATATATTGAAATGGTTATATCTTTATTTCAACATATTATATTATGTTATGTATTATATTATTTTCCCTCTTCTAACATAAACAGTATATCTACAATGAGTTTGTTGAATGTATTGATTAGTCGGATAGAGTATTTCTAAGATAGTCAAAAATGATATTTTTATTAGAGTAAAGCTTATTTGTTGTTCTTTTTCTTTTTTTCAGCATATGACTTAATTATTAAATTAACCTATAAAAGCTGAACATCTTTAATAACTTATATAAAGAAAACAAATAAATAAGGAAATAAACATTCCAAACTATAACATGGACATTACAAAAACTATTGAATCAGAAAACACAATGAAAGATACTCAAGAAAAATTGTACCCTGACAAAACAAAGTCTGAAACTATACAACTTAGTCATCATGAATTAATAAAACTGACTAAAGTAGCAATAGATAATATTATTGAAAGTGATCCACTTCTTTCTGGATTACCCTCAGATGTCACAATAGAAGAACTTAAATCACAGATTGCAGTTGCACAAGGACAAGCTATAACCTTATTCTTAAATCGTGGAGAATTACCAAAACTTGCAGTAGTGGTAATATGTTTTTGTGATTTTCATGATAATTTGTTAATTTATCTATACTATATGGTAATTTGGTTTATAATGGTTAAATATATCAAATGTTCTAATAATCTTTATTTCTTTTTGTTTCTAGGTTCCACCACATGACACAACAGTTCTTGATTTAAAGAAAGCTATAAAGCGTCATATGAGTTTATCCTTAAAAAGAGAAAACATCAAGAAGAAAATAAGCTGGAAACACATTTGGAAAAAATATCATCTCTGTTTCGAACATATTAAACTTGCTAATAACAATGAAAATATTAAAACATATGGTATTGCAAATAAAGCTGAGTTGCATTTTATGAAGAAACGCAGAGAAAAAAATAAACTGGTGAAAAATTAATATTTGTTATTGATATCCAAATATAGTTACAGTTAATTCACAGAGACATAATTAAAATTATATAAATAATATACAATAAATATTTTGAGGTCTTAAAATGTTAGATACGAATTATATAGTCTTATATTTCACTAGAGGTAACTCTTTATTGACATTATTCTTTGGGTAATTTCAAAGATTCATAAATTTCACAAGTCAAGCCAGGCATACAATCTTCTAACATCATACAAGTCAGTTCAAATGTGGCAGATTTATTGTGATTTGTGACAATTAATTTGTTTAAATTGAACATCCTATATAATGACTCCAGTCCTCTTTCAGTGATTTTTTCACAGCCTGAGATGTCCAAATATTCCAATTCTGGAAACTCTGCTGATATTTTATCTAAGCCCCAATCATCAATGTTCTTGCAATTCTTAAGACTGAGCCACTTGAGCTTTGTAAGATCACATAAGTTACTTAAGCCTTCATAATGCAGATCAAACCCATTGACATCTACTGCTTCAACAATGTAGTGTGGGTCATATACATTGGGTAAATTTAAGGTACCGTCCTTATTTAATTCTACCCAAAAATCAGAATTTTTGAATCTTATTTTGCCTCCGCGATGTGCAATGAAGTGAGCGGTGGCCAAATTAGCACCTAGTACTTCGTGTCTTTCCGGTATAAATTTCTGACTTTCTTTGTCGATCTTACGTTTCTTGTAATTGAACCAATTTCTGAGATTGCCGAGAAAGAATTCCTCTCCCGTCGGTGCCTCAGTTGGAAACCATATAAATGTTTTAGGCTTTTTAGGGTCGTCACCGAGTGTACTTCGATTCACATCTGCCTCTTTTTCTCGCTGTAAATACTGTTTTATTTCGTGATCCACGCCGTACATGCGAGCTTGCACAAATGAAAATGATTTATCTTGAATGCACATAAACTTGTTTAGTTTTTGTGCTAACACGGAGATTCGCCTCACTAACATCTTTTAAGAGTAGAGCTAACCTAATGTAAAGGTTAGTTTTTGAGATCGATACGTATTGTCGTGTATTCTAACCTAACACAACGTAGTTATATATACCTGTGAAGGTGAACTGAAGGCACGATGATTTAGGTTGATAACTATGGCTGCGTTTTCGATATTCACTGCCAGCACTGAAAATCTATAATATTCATGACACAAACCATGTATTTTCAGTACTGGCAGTGAATATCGGAACGCAGTCTATACCAGAAAAAAATTTAAGCCTGTTCTTAATTTAACTACAGGTTGTACTTTCTAATTTTTAAATATATAATTGGACATTGAAGAGAAAAGGAACTTTCCGACGCATTTGAAGAGATCGAATTTCTAAATTTAACATACCCTGTTCTAACTTGTTATTTAACTATAAATTTTAATTCTTGTTAAAATATAAAATGGAATTATTAAATCTTTTTTATAATTTACAAGATTTTATGGATTTTTAAATAAATGTTGAGTATATATTGTCAATTTTCTATAATTATGTGTTCTGCTTACAAATATATACTCCTATTTTGTACATAAGATTTCGAGATTTTAAACAGTCTTAAACTATTTTATACTGTCTTAGCTAGAATTATTATGCCTATATCAGCTCATTACATGATTGAAGATTGTAGTAAATAAAACATTGCACTTTTCTTGAGTAATAATGCAAGAACTATCCCTTAATCAAAATGTGAGCCAATTAAAGTTATTTATACATCATAACATCAGGAGATTGATACATGCACATATATGCATCGCATAATAGACGTTTTGCATGTTCTGGTAAGTGTCGATCGTCTGTTAACTTAGTCAAGTAATTTCCTCCTTCTTCACTTAACCAATAGGGAAAATCTGGACATGGCACCATTTCTGGTATATTGTATCCATTTTGTTCTCCTAATAAAAATTGAAATTAATATTAATAATAATACACAACTTATTAATAACAGAAATATAATATTTAATGAATATTTTAAGCTCATTATGTAAGATATTACTTTTTATAAGAAATTATATAAGATACCTTTTCTATCAGCCATGGAATCAAAGAAACACCATGGTGCCTCTGAGCCAGGACCACATTTTACAAAAGAAACATAATGCGAGGTTTCAATGCATACCACTGCAGAGAGTTCTAGATACAAACGTGGTACAGGACAATGTTCTTGCAAAATTGCAAATTCCACAGGCACAACCAGTTTCTTTGGCTCGTGATTCGTTCTTCGTTCATGACAATGTACCTAAGGAAAATATTATAATTTATATTTTATTTATACTAGATTATCTTTAATCGGTACTTTCATAATTTTCGTTTTATAAACCTTTTCAAGACAATGCAAGCAAAATGCTATACTTTCGAGACCAACACCGCATTGTTCATAGCATTCTTTGCACTCAAATTCTGCTAATTTCCCACAAACTGTGCACTGTCTAGGGGCTATAATTAATAAATAAAATAAGGGGCTGTAAATATTGATGCATTTTATCATAGATAGAAATAATTGTTGAGATAAATAACAATGATACTCAACAGTCTTCAATAATATCCGTTACGTCGAGCAATAAAGTAGGCTGTATTTTTTGATACATTTTAAACGATTTGCCAAAACGGGGCATCTGTATAATGAGACACGAAGGAACTTCCTTCAATCTAATATTACTGGTTAGGAAACTCTGTTCCAATAATTGCTGGACAGTCGGCAGATTTAGATGATCATCCTTTTCGACGAACAATTGATAGTGATATGCGTCCTGTCCGGAGCTCAATTTGAGGAATGGTTCGGCATTCAAAATTTGAGCAACCAGTGACGTTAAAAATTCTTCTGGGTCTATAATAGAAATATTACAAATTTATTGTATATCAGACGTAATAATTTATCCAAAATGAAGTAAATGATTTAAAGAATTAAAGACGAAACCTTTTTCCTCGCTAGTCAAGCCGGATACTGACGACAATTTTTCGAGCAAAGTCCTGAGCTTCATTACACGATCTGCTCTGACAAACATATTTTTCCTGAGCGGGTTCACAATTTCTTCTCGTAAAACTCTCTGCACTTCTTCATACTGTGGACAATCCTTTTCATTCGGCGGTCTGAAAAATTATTTATACAAATATTTTAGGAAAAACACTGTATTTATTTGCACAGTAGCATAGCATATATATTATCTGAAACTGAACCATTTTGAAGTAATATATCAATTACATTGACGCAAAATGAATTACCGAAATAGAAGATTGTCGAATACACTTGTAAATGTAAACATGCTAAAGAGAGTAGCATCTAGGTAGCATGAATTATGATGGCCTTGAATACCACGATATTTGCCGCATATACTTTCCAAGTCTCCTTTAACGGAAATAGGCCTCACTATACCCGCGATTACGGAACTTTCCATATTACCAAAGTTATCGTTATTTGTAAGTGCAAGTTGTTCGTCAAGCTTCGTCTGTTTACAAGAATATTTTTCTAAGTTATTTATAGGACTGCATAAATATTCAGGAGCTAATACTGCGTGACTCATTCCACCCATACTCACATTTTCGTAATGAGAACAATGTTCAATATCTGTGAATATAGCTTTATAAGGCCTGCAATGAAAATATCTGATGTCCTTGTAAGTTCCATCAGTACCTAAAGGATGTCCATCATCCTATGAATGACACATTGTTGAACTTTGTTTTCTGGAATTTTTGTAACAACCCAGACTATCGTGAATCGCTTGTCATATTTACCAATTCTACAGCTGCCATTAATTTGCCAGGACTGATACCAGGTGGTGTACCAATCCATCGGATAACTCCGTAATGAACATCAGAATCCAGTAATACTTTCACATTGGAACCAACCATTAAGTCTTCCTTATTTTCTATCTTGCTGAATTTCTTAATTTCATTTTTCTCTAGCGCATTACCTATAATACATGACAATACGTCCATCTGTCATAATCATCTATAATATTTATTCATATATTTGTATACAGGATGAGTAACTTTACTGACAATTTTACCCGATCTTCTGTTAAAAAGGATAAAGAAACAACATTTTATTTGGAAACTTGATATCACGTTATGGAAAGGTCAAGTGATAAAGTTATTGATAAGATTTCTCAGCAATTACTTTATTTCAAACAAACAGTTTATAAAACTGTTTATTAGAACTTTTCTTTTTATAATTACGAGATATAAAAATGTCTGGAAAATTTGTGACATATCTTAGACTCATCCTGTATAGATACATAACATATTTAAAGATAACATCTAAAAATTTGTCTGATATAAAAGTATAAACATAATATTGCATAAACACAAACATTTGAGTCAAAGATATAGTAGAAACAGGATATCAAACGTATCTTACTGTAATCCAATAAGCTTATGTGATCATGCATCTCTTCCAAATCACTGTACACATTTGATTCTATATCACTACTCCACTTGTGCTCCAATACAAAAATAGGAATGTTCTGCAGTGCTGTTGCCATTATTTAAATAAAAGATACAATAACTTTCGCGAGCACTTTGTAAATCTGCCGGCAGAGTTCTCTAGGACAGGCTAGGTTTGCATCTATTTTCAGATACCTGCGCTATTTTTAACTCCCTCTACCATGTAGAAGGAATTAAAGTGCCTACAGCTAATTTCATTCTAGGATTCTTAGGAAAAGACATTGAGAGAATAAATGAATATTTATTGTGTTTATGATGGTGAAATTACCAGATTTAAAGAGAGCGTGATCGGGATTTTTAGCAAAGTTATTGATGTCATTCTCGAGAGTTGATTTTGCAATCTTTTGACGTTCCTTCAACATGTTGACAGATTCACGATTGTTGTTCTTATTGTCGTCGAACGTAATAAACTGTTCTAACAGAATAGCTGGGGTACTGTCGAGCACAGATTTCTTTTTATCATTATCAGTCCCTGTGCTACTCTTCAAGAACAAAGCTGAAATAAAAATAATATAAAAATAAAATAAATTGAATTATCATAAAGATGTTAAAGAAAAGTTGGAGTGTAATCAATTTGTATACTTTTCTCAATGTTGTTGGAGATTGTATCAGTTTCTTTATAGGGATATATGTGGTTTACAGTAGCAAATATTGCATTCCAATGTGTACAAATAAAGTACTCTTTAGTCAATAAAAATGTTTTAGATGAATCTTGACTTTCCTGTAATATATTTATGTAATTATAACTAGCATTATTGCATTTTTTTTACATAAACATATGCATGCATTTGCACTGGATCATTATCAAAATATATGCTTTTTCTTCTTGTCATAATTATTCCTTTATTTTTCTAAAACTTAATTCAATTTCTTTCTTGATTAATAGTTTTATAATCAGTAATTTATATTACAATTTTTCTGTGTTAATTTTATTCTTTCAGGTACTTATTGACAAGAAGATGATTTGTTTTAAATATATATCTCATAATATATATATAAATCTAGAGAGATATATATTTAAACAAATATATATCTCACTAAGTTTATATACTACTGAGTTTATGCACTTTTATAACTTTAAAATTGGAATCTTTGGTAGGCAGCAACAAGTAAGATAGTCTCATTAATTCACCAGCAGTTCGAGACCAAAGTAATGTCCTAGTCCTAGTTCTGGTACAGGTCCGATATATTTCACAAATGCTACTTCCTTAGAATGTTTATTAGGATCGCAGCAGTACCAGACTTTGTCTTTCACGGATATACTCCTTATTTGTTCGCACAGTGTTTCGTCGCTTGCCAATTGGACTCTCTCCTGTGGGGATTGTACAGCAAGCAGATACTGCCATATCTTGTGTGATACTGGTATTAGATCGTATTTGTGGCAACGCCATTCTGTGCCGCACCAGGTCTTGGATCCTGCGATGTCGATTACACGTATCTTCAACGAGCTATCCTTTAAATCCTCGAGCGCTTCTACAAGCATTCCCAGACGCAACTGGTTAACGTTAACGTCGCAAGCGCCGAATAGCCGTAACAATACCGTATCTTGTTTGGCGACATAATATTGCAGAAACCGGCGTTCCTTGCCACCGTCCGAGCTGCGATCTACCATGGTCAAATACGAATAATCATTTGTACTGTATCGATTACGTGCCAAAGAATCATTGATGTTTATTGACATACGGCCGAACTCAACGTTTATTTCTATTTATTTGCATAATTTTACTTGAGTATTATGTATTTGGTCGACGATAATTTCATCTCTCTTCGAATTTTTTAATAGATTTCTCTTAAAAATACTACTATTTCTACACTACATATCTCAATAAACAATTTACCAACGAAGTTTGTGTTATCGTTCCACTGTCACTCGACATATTAGTGCGGGGTAAAGGTGAATCACTTTCGACCAATGACATGAAAGTTTAGTTAATCCGCTATTGGATCGAACTACCAGAGACGAACCTGAAAGAGGCCAACACGTTTTCGGCGACACTAACTTTCCGCACTGGGAAAGGGCGCCATCTGCATCCATTTTGAGAGGGGAACTGCGATACTACACTTTTAGGCCTCGGCGGTAAAACCTGCATGTAGTGACAGTCCGTGCTACATCCACTTTCAGGAGGTTTATGTCCGTGCTACAACCATAATAGCATACTTAACAAGCACGGTCTCGCACATTGTTACGCGTTTATAACATGAATTAACATGTTAACATGTGCAAAAAAGAATTGACATTGTGTATGATTAATATCATGAAGATCATACGAAGTGTCCGATAATTAGCTGCCAACCCAAAGTGTGAGGGTAGATTGGTTTGAGACAAACATAAAAGTCCTATACCGTTTTGCGAGATTCGCAATAATTATCGAGTTATTAATGACAGAAATCTGAGGAGTAGGAGCGAGCCTACATAGATGATCGAAGAAGCGTCGCAGCTGCTTAGGGCAGCGATCATGAATCTTTTCCCTAGCGTAAGCTAGTGAAAAGTGAAAGACTTCTGTGAATTAGAGAAAAATGAAAAATTTTATATGAATTTGTGAAAAACGAAACATTTCGCACGACAATTGAGTCGTTCAACATGACAGTTGCGTTCTGGATAATTCTTAATGAATATCAAAGAAATAAAAATGATCAAAATAATAATGTCCGTGTAGTCCGAAGGATATTACGTAACACGCAAAATCCGTTTGATATAATATCCAAAGAAAATGTTTCAAAATATGTATATACAGGTAATATAAACCTTATGCATCAACGAGATACTATAAAGGCTGATGGTCTTACGGATTTAACGTACCAGAAAAATTTCCCTCGTGAGGCACCCGGGCGAAAGAGACGGGGCTAGGCGACAAAACGGCGGCTGATGAGAAATACGTATAATCTAAGCGGAAATTTCAAGGTAGTACTCGCCAAATATCCCCACTGTGTCGTCACACAAAATCGAGTGTGTTGTTTTCACACGCGTGAGCGCGTAATTAGCTCAAGTTTTCTTCACACGATTCTTGCGAGATTTGAAACGACAAAATTCGACCCCGAAAAAACACTCAGCCAATCGATCGCTCGTATGCCTATAAATGACACATTTGGATTTGCATCTCGAATCTTTCGAAAAATATCAGTACTCGCTGTTCTTCAGGTTCTCACAGAGAATGTCTAAAAACCTCCCTCAAACAAGCAGTGTCTGATCTTGAAATTTTCATGGATCCCGAAACTTGTAAAGCGCAGTTGAAGGACCGAGAATAGTTTCTTTCGCGGTATTTCATTTCAACATACGCTGAATATTCTCGTGCAACACTTTTTGTAGGCACGTCTCGGGACATTTTTTATCAAGCACGAGAGACGAATATGCGTAAAAGAGCTGGAAAACTTTACGAGACGTATCGTACAGAGGACAAAGGTTATTCGCGGATGTCACACAGAACTATATTGAGGCAAAAAACAGGCCTGTATCTCGACCCGTTTATGAGATATCGAAGGTTCAAGTTTTCCAACTTGTACCGTTGATATCTCCGCTTCTACTGGGAATTGAGAGTCGAAATTTATGGTGAAAATAGGGATTTACAGGACTACATTTTGGCAAAAAAAAAAAACAGGCCTGTTTCTCAAGCAGTTTAGGAGATATCGAAGGTTAAAGTTTTCCAACTTGTACCATTGATATCTCCGCTTCTACTGGGAATTGAGAGTCGAAATTTATGGTGAGAATAGAGTTGATACAGAACTATATTTTGGCAAAAAAAAAACAGGCCTGTATCTCTAACCGTTTAGGAGATATCGAAGGTTAAAGTTTTCCAACCTTTCTCCGTTGATATCTCCGCTTCTACTGGGAATTGAGAGTCGAATTTTATGATGAGATTAGGGTTGATATAGTAATATATTGTGGCAAAAAAAACGTGCCTGTATCTTGAGCCGTCTAGGAGATATCGAAGGTTAGAATTTTCCAACCTGTACCGTTAATATCTCTGCTTCTACTGGGAGACCTGAAAGTGGATATACTATCGTAGTTCCCCTCTCAAAATGGATACAGATGGCGTCCTTTCCCAGTGCAGAAAGTCGGTGTCGCAGAAAATGTCGTGTTGGCCGCTCTCAGTGCTGGAATTCTGTAAAGCCAGCGGCACACGGTGCTTGTTTTCATGCTGCATTGCACGCTGGATGAAAATACTGCGTTCTGATTGGTACATTTCCGAAGATGGATGGAAATGCACCAATCAGAACGCAGTATTTTCATCCAGCAAGCAATCCAGCACGAAAACAAGCATCGTGTGCCGCTGGCTTAACTCATTATTGGAGTTAACGACAGTTTCGTTATCGTTACGCAGCTTTTCTATGGTATACAAACGCTGCGCAACGATAACGAAACTGTCGTTAACTCCAATAATGAGTTACAGAATCCCGCTACAGGTTTCTCTCTTGGTCTGTTCTTTGTAGCTGCACTGTTGAACTGGTGCAATAAGTTAAAGTGAGACAAATATAGGTTTTCTCACTCTAGCTTATTGCACCAGTTCAGCAGTGCAGCTACAAAGAACAGACCATCTGCTAAAGAATAAAAAGTTCCTATGTTTTATCGTTGAGTCATATTACTTGAAAGCCTGTTTCCTTTGCCGTTGAGTCGTACTATGATTTCACTTCGGCTACATTTCGCAAGATATATGTGTGTGTGAGATTTCGTTTGTGATCTTTCCCGCGCGATATATGAGATTTTTAGTGGCTCCGAAGTGTCATACTTTAAATATGGGTGATATCGGTCACGTTGATGTGTTGACCAGTGATTCCGCGCGTTTAACAGCGGATTCCGGCTTTAGCGATCTTCTGAGATCGGCAGAACAGTTGTCCGCAGCAGTCGAAGGAAATGAGGAACTACCGCAAGTCGAAAGGAATCTCCGGCAGGTCCTGGAGGCTTCCAATGAACTGTGGGCTCGTGTTATGCAAACTAGCACACAGGATAATGAAGCACAAGCGTAGGTTCATTTTGATGAAATCCTGTCCAATACGTACTAATTTGATACATTTTATCTTCACAACTTTTCTTAATTTTATTATTTACAATTAATGCAAATTTTTAAGTGAGCTATGTGTGACATAACCAATTTGTAAAATTACCGGTTGTTTGTTGTATTCATATATTAAATTATTTACTGACAAAATTAAATTTTCAGCCATCTTTTATTAGGATCTCGAGGGATAGATTTGCCTCAGATCTCTCAAAAGTTAAATTCACTCAGTACAAGACGTACATTTGAGCCTTTAGATCCTATCGCAGATACTGACATTGTTAGTTTTCTTAGAAATGAAAAGGAAAATGCGATTCTTTTCATCATTGAACAGGTTCACAGAGATGTACGTATAATAATAATTGTTTAAATATTATGTACATGTATATGTATATATATCAAGTTATACTTTTTCTTTTAGACATTTGAGCTTACTAGAACTGAACAAATGGAGCATATGCTAGGTGAATGGAAACAAATGCGTTATGAAATAATAAATTCCATGACTGCACCATCTGGTGAACTAGTAGATTTACGTGGAGCGCCACAACGTACAAAACTAGCTGGTTCAATGGTCAGTGGTCTTTCTAACATAGAAGTAGCATATGTCAAAGAAATACAGAATTATAATGACCATGTACTTAGAGGTATAACACGACCCAGTTTGTTCACTGCATTCTATAAAGCTTCAGAATCTTTCAATGATAAGAAAATAACAGAGTTATGGCAAATGGTAAAGTATATGGTTGATATTCCTCCAACACCCAGAGGAGACCAGATCAAGTCTAGAAGCAGTCCAGTGGTTGAACTGAAAATCATTTCACAAGCTAGAAAATATTTAGAGAATAGATACAGAGATTTCATGAATTCTATCATCAATGAAAATTTGGCACAAGCAAAACGTGGTGGTATTCCGGGTACTATACCTCTGATTAAGAGTTTTGTAGGCGTCAAAGTACAAAATATGCGGGACTTGGAAGATGTTATGGTCGAAGATAAGCCATTGTGGCCGTTGGTGTACTATTGTATGCGATCTGGCGATTATAAAGCCGCACTGCAATGTCTCAACCAATGCACCACAGAATTTCCAGAGTTTAAAACTGCTCTCGAAGAAGCCTGCGACGATTCGCAGCACCATCCAAGCAGCCGTGCCGAGTCCATCCTGAAATTACATTATCGGAAACAAGTACGATCCATCGGTGATCCGTACAAGAGAGCCGCGTATTGCGCTTTAGTTCCTTGCGAGCCGGACGATCTCCACTCCGAAGTGATATCCACGGCGGACGATTACCTGTGGTTAAAATTGTGTCAAGTTAGAGAACATTCGGACGTTGAGAATAAATTGACACTGGATTATCTGCAAACTACAATTTCGGAGATCTACGGTAACGTTGATTTGAGCACTACAAGCCGATAAGCAGCATATTTCGAATTTGTATATTCTAAACGATATGTTTTACAGGAGAAACATATTATCACGCGCATGAACAGCCCTTTTTGTACTTTTCAATGTTATTCTTAACTGGACAATTTGAAGCGGCCATAGAATTCTTGGCGACAGGCGCTGGAGCGAGGCATTTGGCACACGCGGTGCATCTAGCGGCTGCTATGCACGAGCATAATTTATTGGCCGTCAGTCAAAGCGTTTTGGCGCCTCTAATAAGTGTGGATCCTGCTGACAAGCCGCCGGCGAAAAGACTAAATTTCGCCAGGCTGATATTGTTGTATGTTAAAAGATTTGAATCGTCAGATCCAAAGGAGAGTCTTCATTATCTGTTTTTACTGAGGTACAATTTAGCATTACTCGTCATTTGCATTGGTTTGATCACGAACTCGCCGTTATCGACGCTGTGCTTTCAGATGTATGAAGGATCCGTATGAACGTAACATGTTTGCAGCATTTGCTGCGGAAATGGTGGTAGAAGCTACTCCTGCAAATCGCGTGTTGCTAGTCGGAAAACTTGAGAAAGGTCAAAGACTACCGGGAATCTTGGATCAGTTCCAAATCAATACAGAAGATGTAATAAATATATGCGCCATGATGTTATATTTGAAAGGTCTGCTGGAAGACGCCGTGACGATGTATGATTTAGCAGGCAATCAGGAAAAAGTCCTCAGTTTAATGTGCACGCTTCTGACGCAAGTCGTCAGCCAGAAAGGAGTACCTGGTTCTCTCAGAACACGATTGCAAGCTACAGCCATGGACATCAGTACGAGGTAAATATACAGGGTGGTCTACATAATTCTTAACAGCTGAATATTTCGGAAACTATTTATCAAGTCAAAAAGTTGTTCATGAGAAAGTTTTATGTATTCGAGGGGCCTTTCTAACCACATAAATATTAAGTTATTCCCTATCTCCCTTAAAGGAGGGCAAGGAATAACTTCGCAATTTCAAACGGGACCCCCTATAAAATGTTAGATGGTTGGGTTCTGCGGTAGAAAACAAGTAAATTTTGTTCAAAACATTTTTTGTCAGATGTTTCCGTTAAAAGATATGACGGTGTAAAGTTTCGAAGTTACAGGAAACGTAAAAGCGTCGCGTATCCTTGTCTTTTGTCGGTGATACAAACGTAAACAAACATTCATACGTTCATTGAGGTCAATTTAACTATTCATGAAAATCTTGTCAGTTGTATGTTACTATTCAAAAAGTTAGCACCGTGAAAATCATAGCTATCACTATGTTTGATACAGAAGTGAATGTTATTAGTATTAGGTGAATGCCAAAAGAATTATCGGTGTGCAGCAGTAATGTTTTTTGAACGTTATGGGATTAAAAAATCGCATATGTCATTTTTTAATGTCATTATTTTTTATTGTCAGTTGTACGCAATTCACCATGCACAAAGCTGCTTTCACAAAGCAGCTTTTCTACATTAAAAAATTATACATGCGATTTTTTAATTCCATAACATTCAAAAAACATTACTGCTGCACGCCGATAATTCTTTTGGCATTCACCTAATATTAATAACATATTTACTTCTGTATCAAACATAGTGATAGCTATGATTTTCACGGTGCTAACTTTTTGAATAGTAACATACAACTGACAAGATTTTCATGAATAGTTAAATTGACCTCAATGAATGTATGAATGTTTGTTTACGTTTGAATCACCGACGAAAGCCAAGGATACGCGACGCTTTTACGTTTCCTGTAGCTTCGAAACTTTACACCGTCATATCTTTTAAAAGAAACATCTGACAAAAAATGTTTTGAACAAAATGTTTTTGAACAAAATTTGTTTTTAACGTAGAACCCAACCATCTAACATTTTCTAGGGGGTCCCGTTTGAAATTGCGAAGTTATCCCTTCCCCCCTTTAAGAGGAGCAGGGAGTAACTTAATATTTATGTAGTTAGAAAGGCCCCTCGAATACATAAAACTTTCTCATGAACAACTTTTTGATTTGACAAATAGTTTCCGAAATATTCAGCTATTAAGAGTTATAGTGGGCCACCCTGTATATAGTTTAATTTTTTAGTTGATGGTTTTTATATTAATTAAAATTTACATAGTTTTTCATCTGATACTAATTTTTGAACATCAATATTCTTTCCTACAAAAGTATACAATCTAGAATAAGGTTTATATTATCTATGGATATTATGATTCCCTTTTTAGATATAAAGATCACGCAATTCAAGCATCTTCCGAAGTAGTATCTTCGTTTTATACTTTAAGGGATCTTATGGTTTTCTTTGATCAATTTCATAATGAGCAATATCAGAGTGCACTTAGAGTAAGTAACTTTTTGTTTATACATATTTTTGTTTATATATATTGATATGCGATGTTATTTTTAGGAGTGTACAGAAACGAGTGATTTTCATATTTAACTTAGATTATAGCTAAAAACTAAAGATTTTAACAAAATAATTTTTTGTCGTTTTTCTTTAGACAATTGCAGATTCAAAAATGTTGCCTCTCCAAGTAAAAGAAGTTGATGAGAGAGTAAATGCTTTACGGCGCGTTTCACCCGAAGTGGCTGGCACATTGGCCGACGTTCTTCTAGCTACTATGACGATATTGTATCGTCAATATCAGAAACTGCGTTCGGTAGAACCAGGTGATGAGATTGCACGAGAACAACAGCTGCACGATCTCCGAGAACAAGCACGAGCGTTAACGAGTTTTGCGGGAACTTTGCCATATCGTATGCCAAATGAGACAAACAGTAAGCTTGTACAAATGGAGATTTTGATGCATTAAAAAGTCGACTGTTGTTAAATATAAAATTGAACTTTCGGAACACCTATTCCATTGAATCAAATCCATTAAATTAAATTTGGGAGGTTTGTTTATCTCCCTATCTATGTATGTATAATGTAGTGTTTGATATATGTATTTGATATCTGTTTATATAAAATCTACATTTTTATTTGGTACTAATTGAACACTAACATTTTTCCCTTAAATATAAAATCGTATATTTCCATCACCAGGTATACAATAATAACAAAAGCAATATTGTTTTGAAATAATAGTTGATTTTCATAAATGTAACATTTAGATTTTTCCAAGTACTATATATAATGTTAGGAAGAAAAATATGACAAAAAAAACCCAATACATCATTATATTTTTATTTTCATTTGTATATATGTGCGTGTGGTATAATAAATATGAATTTTTACAAACACAATAATTGATATAATAATTATTTTATATGATGAATACATTTTGCTTCTCACATTCATTTCTGATATGTTCCATTTTTATTCTAAAAATTTTTATTCTAAAAGACATCTTAGTGTTCGAATCATGTACATTGTTTTAGTGAATCATTGCAGTCCAAATTAGAAGATTTTAAAGGTATGACTGATATCCCACAGCTGAGGTC
Source organism: Harpegnathos saltator (assembly GCF_003227715.2). NCBI lineage: Eukaryota > Metazoa > Arthropoda > Insecta > Hymenoptera > Formicidae > Harpegnathos > Harpegnathos saltator. Next base: position 128,816 of record NW_020229987.1, read on the forward strand.
TTCAACTTTCCCTTCTTTTATCTATAAGAATTATTTTTTGTTAAAAGGTATAGCATATGTATATGTACAAACTTTTCCAAATATTTTATACATACTGCTCTATAGTCAAGAAACATTTCTTTAAAAGCCAAGAAGTCTGTTATTGTTGAGAGTACTTCAAAAACTTCACCTTCCAGCTCTGCTTGTTTCTCACTGAGTTTTATTATATTAGATAACATGCAAAAATAAGATGTTTGTTAGGATATATATATATATGTGTGTGTGTGCGTTTTATTATTATTATATAATTATATTATTATATAAGTATTTTTATAATTACTTTAATTGATGTAAAAGGATATCTATAGTGAATTGTGGCATGACCTTTTGGAGATAATCGACAATGTACGCTTCCACAGCTTTATTCTAAAATATATAAAATGATTTGTTATAGAATTGTAACACTTTTTGAAATTTCGAACATCTTATATGAAACTTACATATTCATGAAAAATATCAGTATAAATTAGTTTGTTTTCTTCTGATGGTTCAAAAATGTTCCAATATTTTTCTAAAAATCTTTTTTGTAGAGTTTGGAAATCTTTTTCTAAAAGTTTTATTCATTTAAATAAATTAATTGTTTATCATTTTGATTTTTAAAATAATTATTTTTAAAATAATTTTGTACCTAGTAACAAATCCTCAATATGTCCAATTGCTTCATCAAAAGAATAAACCTCCTTACTCTTTGAGACTTGATTTTCATCGTTGTTTTGATTTGAAAAAACGTAGTTATCTAAATAAGAAATTTAAGTAATTTATAATTTATTAATAAATTACTCGCAATTATTTTTCGCAAACAGAACAATATATATTAGTATCTTATTTTGATAAACATTAAACATTTTGAATTTAAACTAATATAATTTAACGAAAACTAACCCATTTTATTTATCACTTAGTAATCCTTTCAAGAATAAAACACTAAATTTTTATTGTACAGTAAAATTATTACGATTATAAATTGTCAGTATAACAAGTTTACTATTAAGTTACAGATTAGGCTAATCGTTGCTAGAATGACATTCGTTAATCGATAAACCTAAGAGGTTAGATTCGATCATGTTCAAAATTGGATAGAACTACAACTAATGACAATAAAATCAATAAAATCTTAAATTTACTCTTTTCATCTATGTTTTTATTGTATTTATATTTTTGAAATGTATACAAATTTTTTAATTTAGTAAAAGGGTCACAAAGTGTAGAAAGTGCTATACTTTTTGTTTCGAGATATCGATATATATTTCGAGATGCAATATATATTTCACCGATGCAATATATAATTCGTCCATTTGCTCGGCGGATACCGACATAGCAGTACGAAATCGGGAGACTGCACTTCTCTCGTAAATGTAACTTGTCTAAAGTAAGTTTTACAATATGAATCTTTACAGTGAGTATTGAAAATAGATTTTGCGCTTTTGTTATGCCAATATATTATTCAGAAAATCGCTGAAACAATTCCGTGCACTAAAAACGTTGAGTAGAATGCTATGCGTTATAGTAGACTAAAGTTCGAATCACTGCATTTTACTCTTTCGAGCTGCCATAAATGGGTTTCGCAATAAATTATTATCGCCAAGAAGGACAAAGATAAATTCGATGTGTTATATGTAGTAAAATGTTCTTAAAACTACATATCTAATAGAATAAGATCTATTAAAAGTATCGAATGAAGTTGGCGCGTTGCGACATTCCAAGGATCTCAATTGTTGAAATATTCGGGCTGCGTTCCGATATTCACTGCCAGCACTGAAATTCTATAGTATACGTGACATAAACTATGTATTTTCAGTACTGGCAGTGAATTTCGGAACGCAGCCTCGATCATTTCCAAGATGGCTTGTTGCGCGGCACGTCGATCCGATAGACCTGCGATGAATCTTAGGCGCGAATTCTTGCCAAAACTGCCAAAGGTAAATTTCTCGCGTTTATAGCAATCAGATATTATCGAGCTACCACCGAGAATAAATATTTTGCAGAATGAACCGCTGGGGAATGGAAAACGACATGTCGTCAATACTCGCGTTGTAACGGTTAGTAATTTAAATATTCGCGTTTATGTTTTGGACGCGTCGAAAGAGAGTTCGATACACGAATTATCGTCTGGAATACCGAAAGTAAGTTATCTTAACAAAACATCGGCAGGCAGATGCCGAAATTAACTATCTCGCAAAGCCATCCGTCAAAGGCGGAGCGAAACGTTAATAGTATCGAGTGAAGGTTACCGCGGTTCGATCGCAGTTTCGAGAATCGCAATCGTTGCAATATGTCGGATCAGTCTAGAGGAGGTCGCGCTGCATCAGTTCGTACTCGTTCGAGGCCGTTTTATATTTCACACGATTTCACCGAAGATACGAGTCTCACACTTAAGTTATCGTGCCGCGAGTACTGAAAGTAAGTTTCGCGCGTTTGTCATACAAGATATCGTTGAGAAGCCACCAAAAGTGAACATCGCGACATGAGCCATCGGGAACATCGAACGAAGTTTCGGGTTCATTGGTTACGGCAGTCGGAGTTTCAAAACGTTGCCCTTGTTTTGCACGTTCGGTTTGTCGAAGAAGAGTCCCGTGTGTGTATTATCGTGTCGGTAGTACCGAAAGTGAACTCGCGCATTTATCGTGGTAAGATATCGGCAAATAGCTACCGAATATTTCGGCCCGAATAGGCCCGTCAGAAGTATCAAAATAAGTATCGCGTCGTGTCGCTGTGACAGTACGAAGTTCGAATCTTTAGGAATTGCTATCAATGAGTTGTTGGCTCATTGAAAAAGAATCATCGTGGACGCTAATTCATCAGGAGTTTCTTAACGGTTAGTCTATAAATAATCTATAGTAGTCGATAATGTCAATGCCGCTGTATTACCTCTAGTAGGGATGTTTGAAATGCTAAAGCGAAAAACGCCGGAAGAGGGCACTAGTACCACATTTCTATTCATAGCGCAAGAATTGAATATAAGAAGGTAGGCGTTATATGAGGACTGTATCAAATTTGAGTGACTCAGAGTGATCAATAATTAAAGAATAATAATTAAAGAATATAGATGATTTGAGAAAAAAATTAATTTGAATTAAATTTGCGACTTATCAAATCGCAACTTTAAAATAGGAACGTGATTTTATAGAGAATATAATTGATTTTTTTCCTATTTTTTTTCTTTATTCACTTTACATTCTAGAAGGAGAGAATAAAACAAAATATATCTTTTTATTTGCCAAAAACTAAAGCAGATAAATAGAAATTTTTTATTCATAGAAATTTGTGTTTTTTCTTTGTTACAATAAATATTGATCATTTTTCAATTTAAATTCGTTCCGTTAATAATTTCTTTCGTGAATGATATATCAATAAAGATTTGAGATTAGGGCAGATTTAATTAGAAGAAGTTAATTACTGCAAATTTGGTGCCAGGTAGATATTATATTTTATTTTACATACACACAACTTTTGAGCATGCTTCAATATAAAATTCTGTTTTAATAATAAATAGATTAAACAACTTATTTGGTATATTCCTCTCTCTCTCTCTTTGTATCAATGAAATATACTTGAGTAAAAAGAAAAAGGAGAGAAAAAGGTGCAAGAGAGGATTAGAAAGAAACTTTTAATGTAAGATTTATCGTCTTTCTAGAGACATTATTTACAGAGAAGCATCATTGCTTTATTTAATGAATACTGTTTTAATTGCTTCATCATACAGTCCTGGTCTTCTTTAATTAAATTATTGCAGCGCAATAGATAAAGATTATTGCAATAATACATAAAGAAGGTTGTTCTACCTGTGTTCACTGTCATCCATAATACGCGTAACAATTTCATACTCCATAAAATTAAATTGGGATCTTTATTCGCGAGACATCTTGTCGTACCTGGCACCAATATTTATGGAATTCATATGAGCTCGAATGAAACCGCTTACCTTCTATTTGCGTCACAGTATTTTCTCTGACGCAAACAGAATTATGGAGTACGTCGAATTGAATTTCGACGTGAATGTTGCTGTTGACGTATAACGGGCGAAACGATTTCCAACTTATTTGTTATATATAGAAAAATGCAGGAAGCAACGATGTACAATATCGCTTTACTTTCTGACAATGTCCAATGACTTTAATGATCGACGACAAAAAATGTGATATGCGCGACATTATTGTGAACATAATTTTTCTTTAACTTTTGACTTTTGAAAGTTAAAATCATTTATAAATATTCAAATAACAGTCAAGCATGATAGCACAAAAGATAAGGATTACTTTTTTCGGAAGAATAATACATGTTTTTTCATCCATGGTTAATTAAATATATATGTAAAATTTAATTAATCATTAATCAGAATATTATATTATTATCACATATATGATTATGAATTAAAATAAGTTTCCCTTGTAGGTAATCGAATATTCTTTGATGTTACATATATTTGACATAAAATTTACAATTATAATATATGTTATAATTATATTATATATAAAAATTATATCCTTCGATATAGAGAGGATATTAATTCGGTATCGTTTTAACGCAATTTGAAAAATAATATTAGAAACGAATATTGTAAATTAATCTGCATTTATTTTATATGACATTATAGAAAATTACGGAATTTTAATTTGCTAACCATCTAAGGAATCTTGTATGTTAACTATGTAACATAATTTTCGTTTTATTAACGTCCAAGTTTGTATTAGTATACTGAAGTAATAACTTTCCATGGGTAACGCGGTATGAAAGGTAATTTAATAACGCTATTTTATGTTTATCAGCGACATATGTGAGTGTCGTAATTATTAAAATATGTCGCTTGCTATAACGTCGAGATGTGGTTTTATACTTCCCAATCGTTCGCGATATGTAAGATTACATAAATTTAGCGTCGTGAAATATTTTACGATAATTAAATATTTCAGCGAATGTCATTAATACGCATTACGAAACATCGCAACAATAGCGGTATCTTGTTAGCGGTACTTGTTGATGCATTGATGCATTGTTGATGCAACTGACTAAAAATGACTTTTGAGATAATTTTGAGACGGCATCTAATCGATGCGACTACACACACGTGCTAATTATCTTTCGGAAATGTATAAAATTCATCGATGGATTGCTGGCATTACTGTACACAGGCGGCATTATTCAATGATTCAGGTTACCGACAAATCTCATTAACAGGGTACGAAACACCGTAACGGTTTGCGGTACCTTGCGCAAAGTGTCAACGACACTTGTTGGTATCTTAATTAACTAAAAGCGTCGCTCTTACACACGACAACGGCGACAACGGAGCGAACAGTCGTTCTATCTCTAATCCACCGCACTGCATAAAATCCATCAATATGCCGTTGACATTATTGCGCAAGCGGTACTGTTCAATAATTCAAGATACCGACGAATCTCGTTAACACGGCACGGTACACCGCGGCAATTGCGGCGACGCAAGGCACCGCCGTTAGCGATGTGACACTTGTTGGTACCTTAATTAACTAAAAGCATCGCGCGAGATAACGACGGCGGGAAAAGTCGATCCGGTTCTGTATCGACGGACTCCTCGCGAACTGTATAAAATCCATCAATCTCGCCGGTGACGTTATTGCGAACGGCATTGTTCGATAATTCGGGGGGGATAACGACCAGTCTCGTGGACAACGCGCTACGGAATACCGCAGCAAGAGTCGCACGAGTGTATAGAGAGAAAGAGTGAGAGAAAGAGGAGAGGAATGAGAGAGAGAGAGAGAGAGAGAGAGAGAGAGAGAGAGAGAGAGAGAGAGAGAGAGAGGGAGAGAGAGAGAGAGAGGGAGAAGAGCAAAGCGGCCGTTCCGCGGCGGTACCGCGGCCGCCGTCGCGTGCGCGGACGCGTTTCGCCGCTCCTAGGGTTGCTCCGGAGTGAGTGGTCGGCTCGGCCATATTCGGCCGCGCTCGGCAATCTCCGTCGATCTCTGCGGGGGCAGAGGCCTCCTTCTCTCTCGCGCAGTCTCTACAGTGTTCACACTCTCGCGTAGGCGAACGGCGGCGCACGCACCTGACGTCTCGTCTCGTCGTTCTCTCGTGTCCTAAGAGAGAGAGAGATTTCGTTGTCGAGTATTACGCGTCGGAGTAGTAAAGTAAGCTCGCGCGCGAGCTACGGATCCGGATTTTCCTTCGGATTTATCTCGTGTGTCGTTGTGACGTGACAATCGTACGCGCCACCTGCTCTGGATCCGCGCCACCCTCTTGCTACCCACCCCCGAACATCATCATCGCTGCCGCGGCTGCCTCCCGCCGCCCTCGACGCTTTTCGCTTCTCGACGTGAACGGATGTCCGAGGTTTCGGGCGACAAGTATCCCGCGGCGAGGAGAGCCACGTCCTCCGGGAAGCCGGTGAGAGAAGCACCGACTTCGTTCGTCGACGTCGTCACCGTCGATCGTTCGCGCCGCCAGTTTCGAGAAGACGACGACGACGACTGCTTCGAATTTTGGCGCGAGTGCACCGGCGAGCGTGACGTCGCGTGAACGCCGCCGTCGGTCGCGCCCGATAGATCAAAGCAAGTGCGCGTCCACGTGACTATCGACGTGAATGCGTTCGTTCTCCCGGGGCGAAACGCGTCAAATTTGTCCTCAGATTCCTCGTGTCCGCCGCGAACGTTACGTGTCTCACGCTTCGATCGTCGCCGCGATACTCCAGCACGCCCAGAAGAACGCGGTCTGGATTCCCGTCTCAGGATACTGCTACTCGCCGCGATCTTCTCGCTCATGATCGAGCTTGTCCGCACGTGACAAAGGACGAACGTGCGAGGTCGTCGTCAACGACGACGACGACGACGACGACGACGACGACGACGACGACGACGACAACGACAACGACGACGAAGACGGGAACTTGGAATCATCGTGGAGTTTACAAGTGTGACGTGCCTCACGCGGCTGACAACGTCCGCAATCGGACCGAAGTTGAATCGTCAACGGTGTTCGCGAGCAACAATCGAAGTTCTGTCGGGAGTAAGAAGAAGCAAAGTTGAAACGGGATCGACGTCGTCACAGTCGTCTGCGAAGTTTCCTCCGATCGAAGGCAAAAAGCGCAGTTGAGGATTCACCGGCGCTCCGAGAGTCGACGACAACGACGACAACGACGACTGTGTGATAAGTGAAACTCGACGTGAACTCGAGAAGCGAATGCGAACGAACGGTATTTGTGCGCGACTGTTCGGCTCGCGGTCAATCAGTCGACGTGATTAAGACGGAAGTGCATCCTCCGTCGCATGGGCGTCTTCATTTACTCCCCCGACGGCAGAACGGGTATCCGCGAGTGTTTACGTTTTTGTGAGGGTCGCGACAAGGTGACGATGAGGCTTTAACAACCGCTAGCCTCGACGGGACTCGAAGTATGTTACTGTCGACTGTCACGAGGCCGTCGATGACCAGAAGACAGAAAGTTCTCCGAAAAGAGGAACTTCGCAATATCAAGACGGTTCGCTGATACGGTAACGGACGCCGACTTTTTTTCGGAGCAGTCGCCGCGTCGTGTTTGTGTTGTCGCGAAGGAGAAAAAGTGTCCTCGCGAGGCCCAATGTGTTGTTGTTACGTACGCTAGATGAAAGGTGACCCATCATTGTGAGACAGACAGACAAAGAACGTGAGAAAGGGAGGGACTTTTCCGTCATTTTCTCCTCGACAGTGCGCGAGCTGCCGCTGTTCGTCGTTCGCGCGTTTTAATTCGCCAGAGATTCTTTCGCGTCGCGCGCGCGTGTGTATGTGTGTGTGTCAGTGTTGTGAGCAGCTGAGGATCCAGTCATCAACCATGAGAGTCTCCGAAGTGATACCGGCGCTTGGGATGAAGTTCTTCCTGCTCGTCGCTGCCTGCCTGATGTCGGCCGTAAAAGGTGAGTATTAATTTTTACGACCTGTCCAAAGCGGTGTTCGCGCCATGTACCGTAAAACGCGTCTTCGCGTCCGGCAGCTTTAGCGGAGGAATTGGAACAGCCGTAATTTCGGCGACTTTCATCCGCGTCCTGCACGTTGTCGTGCACGAGCATCGCGCAATCAAATTCTTCCATTCCATTTGATCGTACGCAATATAGAACCGACAATTGACGTTTTCGAGAATCTTCTCATCTTACAAAATGTATCCCGATTGGAACTTGAACCGCGCGTTTTTTCTCAAGCATCGTCTCGGCGAGACGTTTGGAGATAAATTGTAACACAGCCATTACCCCTTGTTTCAAGGTTTCAACGAGTAAAATTGATAACGTGTAGTTTCTTCATATAATTGCTTTCTTATAATAATCCTCTAGAAATGCTACTGTTGGAAATATTCTCTTTGATTTTCTTTTATATCTTCCATTCCAATTCTTTCCGCTCCATGTTGCGCAACTATTTTTAATTTGTAATTAGCTATAATTAATTTTTAATCGAGTTTCCTCGGCACGATGTTACAATGTATATGTACACGGGGTTTAACACACGCGTTAAGTCTCTTATAATATTATATCTGATACATCTCGGTAATCAAACATTAAATTCTGTTCAAATAAAAATCGCTTTGAGTGAACTGAAAAAATCGCTGAAAACTTTATTAGTTATTAACCGAGCTTCTCATTGTACACGGTAAAGAGCTCTTTGTTTTCAATTGATTGTAACATCTCGTTTTAGCCGAGGAAGGTCGATTCCAAGTTAGTCGGAAAATTTATTATTAGAAGATCAGGTGCATCCCGTATCTTAACAACCGATCTTAACACATGAAATCAATTTAAGGATAAGTTTCCATGCTATAAGGGACAGGTGTGCCATAATGTTCCAGGTGTCCCCCAGGTCTACGATACAAAATTGTCTCAAGTATCCATAGAATACTTGGGTGAAGGAAGTACGGTTGACCTGGGGCAACCTGTATATTATTATGGGGCAAATAATTTTTAACGGGGGGAAAGATTCCATGCCATATTTTACATTTCAAGGCTAAGTTTCTGAGAAGACATTAATATTATCTTCTCCTCTTTATGATCCCGCTGCTTAATTTGTGGAAGTTCCATCAGGCTAATTGCGGCATGGGAATAAATCGGACGGTGCGCTAATTTTCACGACCGCGATAATCGTTATAAAATCATTCTACAAGCGATAATTCTGAAAAAGGGCGACGGGGCAGTCGAATAAATTGTTAGACATACTCGACGTCACATTTCATTCGGTGTCATGATTACCGGTGTTGTGATTGCTTCTGTAGCGGCATAATTAAATTACGCCGCTTATTAAATTATAATTAAATTAATATTATTTCTTGAAACTGGGGAATTTTGTATTGATTTTTGCATCTTTAGCATAGATTATCATTAATATATTTTCACATTTGTTATGTCTCGGCTACATTTTCGGGATCATCTAGCAAATTAACTAACTGGCAATATTATTTACATGCTTATCGCTCGACCCTTTTTATATCGCTGTTTTGTGGATCCTCTTATTTATTAATAATGCCTACATATCGAGCAAAAAATCACCGGACATTAAGCCCCGCGACGATGTTAATATACAATGACGTTTGCATAATGTACTCGCATTAAAAATGCGATGACACCCTATTCGGATGGTGGCGAAATATGGGATTATAATGGCGAAACACGAAAGATGCAAGATATTTCGTGAAATATGATGTAATTTTAAAATATCGCACACGTGTGCTGCCCTCTCGTACTCTCGCGTATAATTCGACCTCACGTTACTCTGCAAAAACGAGTAACACGAAAATAAAAACAGAGCGTGCGCGTGCGAGATCGATATTGTGTAATGTGTTTATCTATTAAACTACGTGGAATAAAAAGCAACGCAACGTAACAGAAAAAAGGGGAAATAAAAGGATGACCTACGGAATACGACGGCATTACACGCGATATCCCATTACCCCATTTCGCTCACTGATTTAATTGTGAATGGAAACCAATTTCAAAACTGAACGGTATCGCGAAAAGTTCATCGATATTGCGCAAACTTTTGCGTTACTTGCTAGCGTTTTGAGCACTATTTACGTCATTATACTTTTATTAGCCTGTGAAGTTCGACGATATTTCATTGTATCAATTGCGCTCGATTTGCAGCGATTGATTCGTTCCATTTAATCATTCCTATATTGCATAATGATATAATTTTTGTGCAATGAGTTGCAGATTGCACCATTATGCACGAGAAAAGAGTTGATTTTAAACGTATCAAAAAGGGAACAAAGATTGCATCGAAAAAAATTATTATGCGTTAATTATTATATTGTTTTTCGCTCGTACGAAACTTACTTAAACATCCGTGGTGAAAAAATGTTAACTTTCGGTACATAATTGCGACAAAAGAGTCTCGACGAATGAATAAGTTTTCATTTTCGTCTTTCGTTATATCGTCATATTTGTTCATATTTTCTTCTTAATGAAGACTCGTTAAAAATAATTGCCATATATTTCTCTTGTCAACAATATTGCACGTTCGACGAAAAAAAAAACGCGCTGTGAAAACCGGCGTTGAATCTGACCCAATTTAGGCAGTATGCGAATGGGGATGTGCGCGAGCGCTTTTGAGATCTAATTCGCGAAAATATTTCAATTTCGAAAATTACACGGCTCGATAATCGAACGTTAGATTAAATTATCGTCGAGAGCGGGAGACTGCGCGCTTTATTCGGCGAGCGGTAAGGCTTCGTCGTTATTTATTTAGCCTTACCGTGATAACGCCCGGGCTCTTACGCGATAATAGCGCGATATATCGCGCGGCTCTGCCGCGTATATCACTCCATTTGCATTCCATATATCCTCATAATCTCGTACTTTTCTTCGAGCACTTGGACCCCGGTTACTCGCAACTTGTTTTATTAAACGAGTGCGGCGGCCGTGAGTGCATAAGCTAAAGAACTACTTGCGTTAGCCGCGCGCGACCTCCCCCGAGCTCTTCCGGAGCTTTCTACGGCCACTATGAAGAAGATACGAATTTCGCGAGATCACTAAAGTCTCGTACGTTTTATATTTTACATTTTATATATACCTCGGGAATCTCACACGCGTCATTCGTGATGTAAATTACCACGCAACCACGCGTTATCGAAATATCATATCAGCTAATTATTGCGTGGTCACGCAGATGGAAGTACGATTGGTGTTAAGCTGTCTATAGCTATAAGCGAAATATATAGAGAGGTTACCGATAATTCCGTAATATTACGTGTATTACGTGTATCCTTGAATGAGTAGGGAATCGATTCCTCGGTCAGTGAACATTTAATTACAGGTTTGCGCGCGTATTTGCCCACTTAACTGTCGACATTAAACAGGCCGGTGATCAAACCTCAATTCGGATCTTTATTCAAGCGTAGTCCACCTAAAATTGAGCGAAAAGTTATTACCCGTGTGTTATCCCTTTTACGCTTTATATATATATATATATATATATGCACTTTAATCGTTTTATCGTGATCGCGATCAAGTTACATGTCTATTAGAATCGGACTTGGCAAGGAACCAAGTTTTCGGTATTAGCCGGACAGCTCGCTAATTGACGAGTGACTTCAATCGCGTCGCAAAGAATTAATCGATATTCCGCCAGCCGTTTCCCAATACGTATTTCAACGTTTCTCCGTGGTGAAACGCGATAAAGTCACGCTGTGTAATCGTATTGGTATATTCTGCACGAGTGCTCGCTTGCTCGCGCTCGCGCGCGCCGGGACTGTCGACGGGCGAATCCTTAAAACATAGAATCGCCGCGGTGTGTAAGGACTCGGAAAACTCCGTTGGATCGTAGCCAGGCTCGATTGTTGTGCAGATTGTTGTGCTCGATGCGAGATTATATGCGAAGGATAGCGGGTTCCAACGGGTGGAACGGCAGACACGGATTTGGGAATTTGCCTCGCTAAAAAGAATGTCTCACTCGTTATATCGCGAATCGCGAGTACTTCCTGCCGGTAGTCGGCGGGCCGCGAGTATCCTTCGAGTGGCTGAATTGCGGATTCACTCGCGATCCTCGTCGGAGCCGTTATCCCCTCCTTCGCGGTCTAGCGGTGAGTTTGGGCAAGGGGTGAAGAGGATGAGGAGGAAGGCATAATTACGAACTTGAACTTTCGAGTAGCTGACGAGCGGCCGATTGATGACGCTGTGCTTTTTCGTCCGACCCTTTTCGGTCGGGAAACTTGGAGCGAGCGGCACGGCAGTTTGCGAGAGTCCGTTTCGCGCAATTGCAGTCGTTCGGCTACGTTGCTCGCGATGAATCAATAATATGCGTTTTCCCGTGAAACACGATTGTGAAGTCCCTGTTTAATTCAGACGAGACGGGAAGTCGGAATATACAGAAATGTTGATTATTCGGCGGGGAAGATCCGCGCGCGTTTAAACAGGTGAATCGGAACTTGAGGGAAGACTCTGCCGCAAACAAACGACGAGTGGTTTTTCTTTGTCTTTGCAACATATTAGGCGGCGGTATGAATTTAGAATTACGAAGTAAGAATTAATAGTCATTGTTGTTCTTGATTTTTGCAAAAACACGTCGCCGAGCAACGTAATGCGACAGTGTCTTTGAAGTTAGCACGACGTTTTGCGAATTGATAAAAAATAAACATTGTTCCAGTAGCACTTTTCGTCGTTCTATTGTTCTTTAAAAAATGAGAAAATGTTCTGCATGTATAATACCAAAAAACCGAAAAGATTAAGATGTGTCGTGCTAACTTCGCGTTCCAACACGACACTCCTCCCTCTAAAGTACAAGAAAGCGACAAATATTATGACATCTGACGATTGTTCTAGCTTGTTCTATGCAAGTTTAATGTAAATACATTTCAGGACAAAATACCAAAAATTGACCAAAAAGCTAGTGCCAAATATGCGAAGTAAGTACATTTCTCAATCGCGGCTGTTTTTGGTCAGTTTTTGGCATTTTGTTCTGAAATGCTACATCTGCACTAAACTTGCATAGACCAAGCTAGAACAATCGGATATCATAATATTTGTCGTCTTCTTGCGCTTTAGAGGAAGGAGTGTTGTGCTGGAACGCAAAGTTAGCACGACATTTCTTAATTTGCGATCTTTTTGGTATACATGCGGAGCATTTTTTCATTTTTTGAAGAACAATAGAAGAACGAAAAGTGCTACCGAAACAATGTTTATTTTTTATCAATTCGCAAAACGTCGTGCTAACTGTAACAGAAACAACGCGACATTAGTGCGCGGCTCTCATCAGGCGCTCTCCAGCTCGCGACGTGTATGCATCGGAATTCCAAGTATGTACATTCGTTGCCTTTTTGGTGAATACCGCGTGTTATCTACTGCACTCGTTTTTCACGGACTCTCGTCCTCGTCGTCGTCGGCGTGACATGCGTTCCCGGCACCGACAAAATGTGGCTCGGAGCGCGGTTGTCGTCGGTGTCTCCGGCTGGCCCGTTTTCTTCATGGTCTCTCTCTTCTTTGCCTCGTCGTCCTCTCATCAGACGAAGCCACTGTCGTGGTCCGTTGCTCGACTTACCGCCTTTTGGGTAGCTCACAGTATCACGGGATAGCGCGTGGATGACCCGGCCAAATGGAATCGCGGCACCGCAACTACGCGCGCCAAATGTCTTTGTCCGTCGTCGTCGTCGTCGTCGTCGTCGTCGTTGTAATACAGAGACGAAGCACAGGACGAGGGACAGGCGGACAGATTGCAGGCGATACCGCGTAGACCACTAACGCTTCCACTCTGTTCGTTCGTTCGGCTCGGTTAAGTCCTCTGCGATGCGTATCGACATGGACACGTTTGTGTATGTCTATATGTCTACGTGTGCGTGGATCCACATGCCAGCTGGTCTGGCTTGGATTGCGATTGAGGGATTGAAACCAGTGTGATTTCGTAGGGTACAGATTTTGACATTTTCGACGCGCGAGGATAGTGTGTGTGTGTGTGTGTGTGAAATTGGCATATCATTTTGCGGAAAATCACAAATTATTGAGAGTTCTGTTAAACAAATAGTTCCGCTCATTAAAAAATGGCTCCGGACAAGCTGATTTGTTGCCAAGTTCACGCTGCGTATCACTTTGTTCTACGTGATTTCCGCGCATATACATTGTCAAATATATCGAGTCCTACAATAGTTCTGTAAAGTGTTCTGTTCTATCCGCTCTGCGAGTGTTTCCCAATGACTACCGAGATTCGTATACTTTTGATCGCCGTAGAATGATTTTTCTCTTGCGCACCGCGATACCGAGAATCAAAGTCGCTGAGGTCGTGTCGGTTTAACAGACGCTTTAACAGACGCTGTTTAACATCGCGACTGCCGACGGTTAATTTCTGCATTAGGTTGATGCTTAAAGCCTCGTCAAAGATACATCGTCGACGTTGTTCTCTATATTGCACGTAAGATACTTAAGTCGGTATCCGGGCTGCACATTTAACATTAAACGAGGCCGTTTGAAATTCCCGGGCTGAAGGAACAAATGAGACTTAGAATCAAACAGCCATGTTGAACATTGATAAATTTGCAAACCGAGGAATACGGGGTCTTTGGTGCACGAATATATCCGCGCATAAATCAGCCGGGGTTGATCTCGATTTTTTTTCTGCAGATTTTATCATTCAGGCAAACGTATCTGCATAAAATAAACGAAGTTTGTTTCGCAAGTCAACGAGTCGGCCGAAGCTTACGCGTCGATATGATTTAAAATAAAAATTAAACAGTTTATACTGCACGTCCAGCATAGTATGAAAAATAAATAAAGATAACAAAACGGCAACACGGGCCGGGTGAAGCGATAGTAGTTTTGAATGTTTTGTTTTGTTTTCCAAAGAGCTAAAATTGTATTGTCAAATTCGGACGGTCCGCGGACGAAAAATCGTTGAAACGTGGTGCGGAGCGCCTTCTGTGTTCTCGTTAAGTGCAACAAACTTTCATGAAGCTACAATAAACTCGTTAATGCGTACATGCGTATTGTGAATCTCGCGCGAATGCATCGCGGTATATTTTTGGGAATTACTCGTACCGTCGGAAGCATTGCCGTGCGAACTGGCAGGCCGGAAATTTTTCGATACGTACATGTTTTTTATACACATGCGTATAGGATGGTCTATAGAAAGAAAGAGAGAGAGAGTGAGAGAGAGAGAGAGAGAGAGAGAGAGAGAGAGAGAGAGAGAGAATGAGAGTGAGTGAGAGAGAGAGAGAGAGAGAAAGAGTGAGAGTGAGAGAGAGAGAGAGAGTGAGAGAGTGAGAGAGTGAGAGAGAGAGAGAGAGAGAGAGAGAGAGAGAGAGAGAGAGAGAGAGAGAGAGAGAGAGAGAGCGAGAGAGAGAGAGAGAGAGAGCGAGAGAGCGAGCTACCGTCCCTTTCTGCATTCCGAATACGTACGGATAAATTGTGCCCGTTCTATCTCTTCCGGCTCTTGCATTTAAAAACATCATCAATTCTGTTTGAAGCTGTTATTAATATTTTGACGCGTACATTTATTTGCATGAAAAAATTAGGAAGCTCTCTAGAATAATTACGAAAGGAAATTATCCTATAAGAGATATCTCCTTTCCATTATATCATGCAATAAATTATAATTATATATTATATACTATATATAATTATAAATTATAAATTATATACTTAGCGATTATTCGAGAAAATATCTTAAAGTTATTTTGCACCAATTTCATGCTACCACAGGTTCTCTTTTTATTACTTTATTTTAATGATTCGGGCACATTCGTTGAAAAGTGATTTTTTTGTGCCAATACGCAACGAACTAATGAGTTTAAATAATCTTGCAGGGATTAATTAATAATGATTGATTCGCGTAAGGATACAGTCGCGCGCTCGCGAAGCTCGCGGAATCATCGTATATGTTTGGGAGCGTGCACCGTGTCGGGGGCGGCGCGATTGCTTTCTCGGGATAGTGGCGATGAAATACGGTAAATGTTCCTATATCGCCAACCGCGGTTACCGTCTTTGCATATTTATGGAAATGCGGTGCTGCGTATAGAAAGTACGTTTTATCGTATCTCCTACCGCTCGGCTCGTCGATTTCTCTCTTCCCCGACCCTTAAAACCATCTCTTCCCGCTCCCTTTTCCGCGAAAAATCCACTAGTCCTTGGACGCGAGCATTTCCTGCTCTCTCAGCGCTGTCTCGGAGAATAATTATATATATGATCCTTGGAGGATCCTCTTTTTACACGAGTTTCATGATGGTGAAATTAACTGCAGTGAAAAAATTACATTATCTCCGTACTTACGCACATAATCACTGGTTTCATCTCCCACTGGATCTCACAAAACATATGATTGCTCGTTTGAGATGTTTCGTATATAACGAAACGTAACTGGAGGATTATATCTGAAATTAAATTCTTCTCGGGACAGTAAACGTTCGATTAATTGATATATAAAGTATATATAGTCTTAATTCGCGAAAATTTTTTCATATTCTGAGTCAAACTCTGACTCTGTGTATACATCGTTATCTCGCCTTGGACGAAGCTGTAATTTTTCCGCAATATCCGCGTGATTATGGAACACTGTTTGTATTGATTGGTGATGTGTCTTTCCCGCGTCAGGACGAATGCAGTTTTGCAAAAAAAAAAGCTTCCCGAGAATTACGAGCTTTAATGGATAACAGCGTTTTGGTGATCTCGTTAACGGAGAGGACGGCCTCTCGGGAACGTGGAGGGGAATGAGAAGGGGAACGAGGCATGATTAGCAGAATGATTAAACGTTTCGACAAGGATCTTCAGCTTGGGAAGAATAGAGAAGGAGGATCGCGAAGTGGTCGTACGGGATGCGGGGTATGGTCGCCGGGAGATTCGATTAAAAATGCGGTTACTGTTCGAGCGGTTTGAAAATTAGCGAGCCGGTGGTGGTGTTGGCGGCGGCGGCGGCGGCGGCGGCGGTTGTAGTAGTTGTCGAACGGGATTGAAGTCGGCAGCCAATGGAACGTTGAATTTTCCAAGTAAAGCTCGGACTTCCTTCCCACCCGTTGGAATACTGCCAGGAGCGATCCCACGGGATGTGAGACAACACCGTCGGAGGCTGCTAATTAAGGGTGGTTCGTCGATGCGGAACATTTGCTAATTGATATTTGCGCGACTGTGTGCGCTTTGGGGGCGTCGGCGGCACCGGAGACACGCGCTTGCCCATTATAGCATTTTCCGTTCCGATAAGGTGCTATATTTCTTCACGTATGGAGCTGTGAAGAGCTCGAGAGTCTCTCGTCGTGAACGTTTCGCTGCGTTCTGAGATTCATGCGAGCACACAAGCGTGTAACGTATTCTTTGAGCGTGACATACGATAGACACTAAATTGAGAAAAGTGGAAAAGTTCGCGCTCTTTTCTATGTAGGAAGACGTTAATAATTACGGGATTGTTACTTAACGTTGATAATGTGCAACATTCCCCTCCCATTTAGAATATATTTTTCTTTTATTTTAAAATAATATATATACGTATATTTAAAATTTTGCTTGCGTCGAGCACTTTCCATGCGAAAAATTATTTTATTAATGGAAAGATAATTTCAAATAAAGAGTTCGACTTAAAAGAGGCAGCGAAAGCGATATTGCTGAAATAGTTGAAATCGTTAAGACGCAGATGTAACGTAGAGTCATACATATAACGTGAATCGTTAATCTACATTTTCAAGTACGGAAAAGCGTAATTTACGAAAAGTAGTGTAGCACAATTCAACTTCGAGTTAATGAATATGTAAAAACTCGACTCGAGAGAAGGATCGTTCTTTTCTTCTTAATTCTACTCCTTAATTTGTTTCTTCGACTGTCTCGACTTCTCATAGCCCGTTTTTACTTAAAAGAATCCTCGATCGTCTCGGAAGAATCGGCGATCGAAAGAACGTTCGGACAGGTGTGAAACATGGCGCGTTACGCGACGGAGAATCCTATAATTGCACGCTGATAGTGTCGCGCGGCGTTAAAGACCCGGCTAAAACTAATTTGCTATCATTGCGTCGCTGCATGTTGCCTGTCATTGAAGATACCGCCGAAACTAATTAGCTCTGCGCGTGAAACGGACATTGTAAACGTTCCCGGGCCAATTTCTCCGTCCTCGCGACCGCGTAATAACGTGTACCTGCCAATTGCTGTAATTCCATGGAATCGATTGCCCCGCCGTCGCCCCGTATTTTCTTATCTTCGCTGTGCGACCCGCTCGCGCCCGTCGCCTACGATCGTTGCCACCCCTTCGTAACGCCGCTACGTCATGCCTCCCCCTTTCAACGATTCCGATTTCCTTCCGGCAGTTTATCAATCTTCCCTCGGCCTTACATCGACCCGCGGATACCTCCCCTCCTCCTACACGGTAACCATAAATTCGCTTGCGCGCCTTCCACCTAGCGGAGCCTTCGCAATTCCCGCAGGTCCTTTTTACAATCCTTTTTTGTGTTTCTTATTTCGTATCGCGGCGGCTATATGTGTATATTCCATTAACTCGGTGGCGACGAGTGAAAATTCGCACGCGATTCGCAGGCGATTTTACCGCGATGCGTTCGGGCTCTTGCAGAGCCACTCGATTCGGCGAGAAATCTTTCACTTTCAATCGCTCGTAATTCAAAGAACGTCTCGACCGTAGCTGAAAAAGCATATCGGCCGTAACTCGAAAACTATTCGTTAAGATCAAATCAATGGCAGATTGGCCCGAGGAGTCTCACACTACGCGAGGCACTACGTGAACGAATTGATGGCCACCCTGTAGCGCGGCAATCTATCAGCTCTTGTTTCGCGTGTCTTCTCATCTCATCTATCGTAGCTCGTGCGACTCGCACTTTTTAATTTCATCTCTCGTCGCGCCTCGTATTTAATTATCTTCGTCATTTGCAGCGACATTTAATTCTGTGAATTAATGACGCGTACCTGACCGACTCCGCTTTTCGCGTGTTGCGCGAGTGTGCGCGAGTATACGTCTGCCTCGTTACCCTTCCGGATGTAACAAATCACCACCGATCCCTGATGACCGATGTTACGGCGCATACGGTGGACAGGTGGGATGAATTACGCTCTGCGGCTCGTGTGTGTTGGAAGTTCATTTACTTATCGGAAGATCCGAAACGCGCAAGGTTATTTCTCGTCGCTCTTGTCTCCCGCGGGAGCGGAACTACGAGCGCGGAATATCGGACGAGGGATAATGATATTTGCCGGTGGGATATGAAACCGAAAATATATGCAGATATATACCTCCGACGGCTACTCCTCTATCGGATATTAGGCACGGTCGTTCGCGCGAAAAAAGAGAGAGAGAGGGAGAGAGAGAAAAAGAGGAAAAGGAAGCGGTAACGGGCGAATACTTCCGAAAGTATTCGAGATACTGCGAGAGAGAGACCACCGGACTAGATAACGACGCCAGCACGGTTAGCACAGTTGTAATTGGAAGTGATTATCACTTTTGGATGAAAAAGGCCGAATATCAATTTATCGCAATAATATTAAAATAATCGATGCAACGCCGCGCTTTGATATAACGTAATTACCATAATTCCCGATGTACGCGCGCGCGAACAAACGGGATAATCCTCCTGCGAATTAATAATCGCGGTTTCGTTTATTACGGCCGCTCGATTTCTCTCGCTGGCAATGAGAGAAAAGGAAGGAAACGAATAATTTTCTCTCTCTCTCTCTCTCTCTCTCTCTCTCTCTCTCTCTCCCTCTCCCCCTCTCTCTCTCTCTCTCTCTCTCTCCCTCTCTCTCTCTCTCCCTCTATTTATCCATCTATCTACATGTCTATCTATTTATCTATCTACCTCTCCCCCGGCGACACTCCCGACACCAAAGTCGCGCTTTTCACTCTTCGGACATTTTTCATTCGACTTGGCGAGACTCCATTTTAATACACACGGGTAACAGGGTAGAGCAAGGGACGTGCGACGGCAAACTCCGGTCGACACTTCGAAACTCGTGCAGAAAACGTGTGCGGCTTGTATATCGGGCACATAACGTTGCGCAGTTGCGGTCACGAGTCCGTTGAGCACGGTCAGTGGGACGTGAACCGAATTAACATTCCGTTCTACCGGTGCGCAAAATTATTTCCGGTGCCACCCTTATTGGCGGCAGTCCACGCAGTGGATTCGCGCAATTACGCCGCGAAGATACTGTCGGGGCATGGTGGCGAAGGGGTAGGGGCGACTCTCGGGGATGACTTTGCTCGCTACGTGCGGCATTGTTCGCGACACTTATCACGATAAGACGCGAAAGTTAACGATCTCCGAGGGAAACTTCTCGCCACGGTAGCTGCCGCGGGAGAGTGCGAAATGAATGACATTTCGCGCGTCACGCCTAATCTCACGTAGCGCGAGTCAAAATCGCGAGGGTGGAAAACGGCACGGGGATAAGTCGTTGGGCACGTTGTCTCATTCTCTCTCTCTCTCTCTCTCTCTCTCTCTCTCTCTCTCTCTCTCTCTCTCTTTGACGCGTAAATAGCGACGGAGATATTACGTTCGCCGAAAACTCATGCGCGTTCATATCCGGTCTGAGTGATTAAGTCGAAGCCGTAAAACACAAGGAAAAAATTGGCACGTCCGTTGCGTGATACTCGAGTAATATATAATAGTTTACACCGATAAGATACGTAATAGCGCAGTGTTAAATTATTAGAAGCCATTCGTGGCTAGTCGAAGCAATTTCTGTGATATAGAGGTGCGCCAGCTGTTTGAAATTTTTCTTGAAGCGAAATGTCGGAGAGTTTCGTGAAAAACGCGAGGCATTGGCTGAGAGAAATTAATGGACGGTGGGCTTTCAAGTAGAAAATGCAGTATCCACCAATTATACAGATGGTACCGAAAAGTGAAAGTAATAATACGCGCGTTACCTTCTGCTAAATATGAAAATTGGAAAGATCCGTCGAATATCGCGAGTTATTTCGAGGAAACTCGCCGTGTGCTCGCGAGCGTGTTCTCTTTGAAGCGCGCGCGGGCGCGTTTACGATTGAGCGACGTTATCGCAACTCGGAACTATGATTGTGGCTTGTGCGGGAAGACAAGGGGGGTAAAAGACCGGCGGAATAATCCGTCAGAAAAAAGATTTATTCTCATGAAAACTGTGTTACCGGCCGTCACTCCGGGAAACTTGGCAGGCGGTTGCATGCCTTTTTCTGGAATTTATCCACGAGGAGAGTTTCGGTTGCAGTCCGACGTGGAAAATTGGATGTTCAGCGCCACTGGGGTGCATTCCGAAATCTCCCTCGTACGTTCCGTAGTGGATGAGAACGTTCAGCGCGGAATATCCGTCGGTCTCGAGCGACTGCATTATCAAAACGCATAACCGTCGACCGGAGCGCGTTCCAAATACGTCTTCCTCCGCGGCCAGGATAAGCGCTTCCGTTTCCCAAAGCGAATGATATTTTCACGACGCTATTAATAAGCTTTCGTAGTTTTCGACGAAAGATCTGGAGGTGCGTCGCGATTCCGCCCGCCGCAGCTTTGGGGCTGAAACACTTGGTTTACGAGTTAGTGCGTAAAAACGCGTGTAACGTCGACGTTTGAAAAAGTTATTTACGAGACCGGTTTACGTCGTGCCGATGTTAGTCGCAACGCTGGATCATAAAAAAAGGACGAAACTCGCGGAACTTTTGCAAGCTCTTTTTTACCGCCTTGGATTTCTCAGCTTCGTTCTCATTAATTTACGATACAGGCACCGGTTCGTTCAGGCACTCGCGCCGCCGACTCGCGCGCGTTGAGTTTGACTGAGACGCTTCTTTCCATTGATTAAGAAAAGAACCGGGTTATCTTCGCGTTACTGGCGCACACACACACACACACACACACACAGCGTGAGAATGTTTAAAGATATTCGCGCACGATCGCGCCTGGAAACTCGAATGATCGTTCATTATCGGCGAAATGATACGAATAGTCGATTCCTTCGACGACCATATATCGCCGATAATAAAATTACGTCCCCGTCATAAGATCTCCGGTTGGCCCATTTTTCTCGAATGCTCGAGATATGTCGTATCGGACTTTTAGAGCGGTGTCTCGCGCTCGAGATTCCTCCGAGATAGCTGTATTCCCGAGACTTTCATCTCGACGTTCACGGCGCGTAAAAGAGGGTCAGCTCGAGGGGAATACCGACGCCAACTGTCAGGCTCGGTGACGCGACTGCTCTCGGGATGGATACGGTTAGTAATGCAGATGCACCTGCGAGTGACCGATATAACAAAAATTCCTGGAAAATTCGACATTCCCACTGTTTTGCGGAAAAAGTATTGCAATCGGGACACAGTGAAAATAACGGCAAAATAAAAAGCACCAACGCGCGAGAAACACAGCGCGCGGACGTGTATTAACGACGCGTCGTCCTCGAGGAACAAATTATTCCGCAATTTCGATTTCTTTTCGCGCGACTGTACCGTCGGCGTTACACCGTCATTCTCCGCATAATCGCCGCTCTCATTTACATCCGTGTATAAATCAGCGATCGGTCGCGATTCGCGCTCCTGCTGCTGCTGCCCCATCCCCCGAAAGAACCCGTACACGAACGGACGCCTCTCCATCCATAGACAGCCGTTCATTTTCTCGGACTGCGCACGAATTACGAGCGACACCAGTGGGAGTCTCGCGTCCTCGTGTCTCGTCGACATGTAATTACGTTACTTGGCGCGATCGCGCGCGCGGAGACAGGCGTAGACTCCAGAGTGGTCATTCACTGGCGAGCGGTCGTTCACTGCTGCGTCCCACCTATCAACCAAATGCCCTACGTGGGCTACGGGTATACCTGACTCCCGCGCCCATCGTGGATGTGGCACAGCGCGCGGGCGCTTGGGTCGGTGTCACGAGAGTGGGTCGGCCATGACGTCACGCGACTATGGGGGAGAGATCGATCCAGGATTCGCGGTCTGCCCGAGGGCGTAGCGGCACCAACGCTACTTCTCTCTTCTGCCTGTGTCTCCTCCTCCCCTTCCCTCTCTCTCTCTCTCTCTCTCTCTCTCTCTCTCTCTCTCTCTCCTCTCCTCTCGCGTACTCTCGAGATTTCACCAAGGTCTCTCTCTCTCTCTCTCTCTCTCTCTCTCTCTCTCTCTCTCTCTCTCTCTCTCTCTCTCTCTCTCTCCCCTTCTCTATCTCCCAGCCCGAATTTTACTCCGGGCTACAAAGAGGGTTGGTCATCTTTGACGGAATAAGTAACGGCGTAAGAGCGATTCTCTGCAACGCTACGGCGATACGGCGATTGTTGGCTCCGACTCACGATATACGCCCGACGACGACGGTAACGACAACGACGACGGCAACTGGGCGATCTCGAGCCTCACTCGTGCAACTCACTCGCGCTCGTGATTTCGCGTGATCCCCCGGTATAGACTTTTTGACGTTTACGTGCCGCGCCGGAGCAATTCTCTGTACAGCACATAGATACGAAGAAATTGAATTTCTACGCCGGCTCTACGGCGACGGACGTGGAGGCGGAGGCGGAGGCGCCGGCGGTGGGCGGGGACGGCGTAAGAGCTATCGATCGTGTGTTTTTGACCCTAACGGGACCCCACAAAGTAGACGTAATCCATGAAATTAATGGCTTACGGATAGGGATCTATTAACTTGCTATTAATGGTACCCATTAACACGTTCGCTGTCCATATATCATACACGGCACACGTGGGAGGAGGAGGAGGCTGTGATGAAACAATTTCGGATATATCACTGAATGAAGCAATTAAAGGTCCGCGATCCACGGCCGCGCGTATTATTTTTACAACGCGCATCCGGTAAATATTGCAAATTAACAAAGTATCGCGACCAATCGTACGGTTATATATGTATACGCGAGTGTCCCTAAATTCGCGGAGAAATATTTTCACACACAACGATGCCGCTCGCGCGGGGAAAATGGCTGTTTGTCGCGCATATTCGAGATCGTGCAGTTGCTAGAAAAATATCGATAGCACACTATAAATTAATTACTAAGCGGGTAATCGTATCACAGACTATTTAACGACGCTATCGCTTTAATACTAATGGGATTATCGCGCAGGACGTTGTTATGCGAACTAATTGTAGTAAAATAATGTAAATCTCAGGGCAACATTATTATTGCAACAAAATTAACGGGATGAAGTGTATGGCAGTTCGCAGTATAGGCGCCGAGTTGGCGATGGCAACGAGCCTCTCGATTTTGCGAATAAATGTTATGGAGATGCAGATGCCAGCCGGTCGCGTCGCTCCGCTCCGCGTCTCGTCCCGTTCCCGTTCTCATCCCGTCTCGTCTCGTCGCTTCCGAGCCGCGTAGCAGCTAGCTAGACACGGCCGGTGCAGACGGTACGCGGCAAGCTGGACGAGGACAGTCGTAAACGCAATTAAGTCGGGCGCACGTGCGCCCGTTACCGCAAAGTACCGGCAGACTTGCTATACCGTCAAGTGAAACATAATTAAATAGGGTGAGTGTAAAGGGCGGCGACGTTTTCGCTGTGAGGCTACAACGCTGTCCCGAACACCTACTTTCTCCGTGCACTTTAACGCGATCCCACCTCGCGGATTTGTCATTTATTTCTTCACGTCTGCCTTTGAAATCCGTCCGAAAATTATTCGACCGAGATCTCTGCGGCGGTATCGTTAGCCGGTGTCGTTAGCGCAACGTGCCGTGGTCGTTTCGTCGGTCGACTAATTATGTAACGTCGCGATCAAATTTTCTCGAGAGAGAGAGAGAGAGAGAGAGAGAGAGAGAGAGGGAGAGAGAAAAGAGAAAGAGAAAGAGAGATAGTTAACGACACGACCCGACGTCCCTTTTACGTCCCCGTGAAATCTCATACGACGAGAATGGAATTATTATCTGCGTCGAAGTGCCGTTGCGTCATTTAACGGATATCACCGCAATTCCTCGCATGTAATTCGAATGTGTTTTCTTCTTCTTTCGTTGCCCCGTCGTTTATTTGCCCGTCGTTGTTATCGTCCTCGTCGTTGTCGCGCTGGCCATGAGAGCGACGAGAAAAAGCGGACACACACATTACATCACACACAGTTATTCTGCCATCAATATGTCTTTTGCGAAAAATGCGGGAGCTTTACGGCGATGTCGATACTTCATGTTCGACGCTCTGAAATCGTTGTTTATTTCACGAGAGCAGGACGCTCTCGCGTTCGGCGATCAGTAAGTCTCGATTCCGCGACGTAACGCGCCGCGCGCATTTATTTAGCGATTTCACGGGAAAGAATCCGTATCGTCGCAGGTGATTTAAGGCCGCCATCGCGATCGACGCGCTACGCGGATTTAGCCATGTCGATCGTGCGCGGCCAAGCGGCATCTCTCTCTCTCTTTCCCTGTTGCCCCTACGAAAACATAAAAAGTGGTTACACAAAGGTTAAAACACGGTTGCAGTTGCGTTAGCAGCAGGTGGACCTAATAAATATGCATCAGCCGTTACGCTCAGCGTTACCTCGCGTAGTTTTTCCGCGAACTACGCGAACCGGATCCCGAGCCCGAGCGCCGCGACCGGAGCGTCGTGTAGGTCGGTCGGGGCGTTCTCGAGTTCAATACGCACTCGCGAATATGAATCTCTCGATACGATATCAAAGTATTATTTCATTGGAATCGAGTATACCTCTGAAAATTGCTGTTTTATTTGATGCACCTGCGTGTCAAAGTTAAACGGGGTAATTGGGTTAAACAGAGTGGAGTAAATGGAACAGTAAAAAGCA
Source organism: Harpegnathos saltator (assembly GCF_003227715.2). Classification (NCBI taxonomy): domain Eukaryota; kingdom Metazoa; phylum Arthropoda; class Insecta; order Hymenoptera; family Formicidae; genus Harpegnathos; species Harpegnathos saltator. Next base: position 154,413 of record NW_020229987.1, read on the forward strand.
TTTTACGATGATATAATTAATAGTCGTTATAATACTATTACGGGGGAGAGGAAATATTGTAAGTGCTTATTCTGGCGGTTATTATAAAATTATTGCGAAAAATCACACCGTTCCGTTTATCTGGAGGGTCTCAATTATCCCGTCCGACTTCGTTTGAAGTAATTGTATTAGCTTTGCAGTTTAAAATAATTATCGTTCGGAAATATAGTTGCATTTCAAAGCCGGCAAAAATCTCGTGTCCCTTCCTGTCTCTCTCTCTCTCTCTCTCTCTCTCTCTCTCTCTCTCTCTCTCTCTCTCTCTCTTTCTCTCGTAAATAATACTCGAACGTTATTATTATTGTTGTATCTCTTAGCGGTATATTTTCCATGAAACACAAACTGCATGTTTTCGTGAAAGAGTATATTCTTTCTGAAGGAGTAAGTATACTATTACGATCGGAGTAATATTATTATCCTTTTCAATATTCGTAAAGGATTCGAGCACGCTTGGTTGGCTACGACATCAGTTACAGCATGTGTGTGCGTCTATATGTGATTCCGTAGTGCATTGGGTCGATGCAGTAATGCATAACAAGCTACTGCCTTCGTCAACATTTATGTTGCATGGACATTTTTCGTGCGTACGCGTCGGGGCGTATACGCGCGATCGATCGTGCGAACTTTGTCTTTCGGGATGCCGCCGACCGTTGTATTTAATACAACGGTCGATTTAATTCTTTAAGTGAGAAACTACGGAGGCGACTGCTTTTGTAAATTTGTGCTTAAACGATCATGTGTGTTAAACGATCATGATAAAAGATGAGACGACCGAAATAGCGATCAAATGTTACGACAATGCGCTTCACGTCGCGTGCTGGTTGTGATGAAAATTAAAGGGGAAGAAGTAATATGTATATCGTAAATTAATGCCAACTTTTATCGTAACCTTTTTAGAGACAAAGTTCTTGAGATATTTTTCACATGAAGTTTTCACATTATTTTTAGATATAATCATAATTAGTTTTTCAAGCTAGATACATTATTTCCTGTAATAGCAACGATATATATATATATATATTCTTTCTTTTGTACTTCTTCTGTATCAGAGTAAAGAATTTTTTTCTCGCTGAAAAATTAATTCTGAAATTGACATTGACCTCTCCGTGGACTAAAAAGAGAGAAATATTTTATTTACGTGTGGCAGTATTTTCGGAAAGCTAATGCGAATATTTATTCTTCGCGTCGTACATTGTTTCTACACAATGTTGCATTGAAAGTAGCTTTGTTTATTATTTTCCACGTTTCTACCCTACGTCTATTCTCCTATTTCCGTGTCATTGAGTTTTGTGCCTTTTTATCCACTTTACGACGCGGCTGGCCTGTCTTTGCCTATTTTTACAATCTTATAAATAAATTTGATCGTACATGTATTTCATATTTATATCAACATATTTATTTTCTAATTTATTTTCTGAGAAAACACGTTATTTTTAGCAAACATATTTATATTTTCATCTTTTCTTGTACGTTATTATATACGCGAGATATTTTAGCTATACAAACACATTAATTATTATGCATAATTTTTCCCTCGCTCTTAATTATTAATCAATATGTATATCAAATTTTAATGTAGATTTACTCATGAAATTACGTGAGGCTGAGTTTATATATTCGCAGTGTCGGGCCGCGTATCGACTCGCTCTACTGAAACATTCGGTAGTGGAAAAGACCTTATATAAGTCAGACAAGACTTCCTTTCTCACGCACACACCGCACACACATACACCTATTGTATACATGCGCACGTTCCTACGGACTTTTTCCATTGTTTCGGTGACGCGAGCAGTTTCTAAAAAATTTAGCACCAGCTTGCCAAAGATCCTGCACAAATAACGGACCCTCATAACTCTCCTCCACCATTTGTCCAGCAACGGGCGAACCGTGGAGTTCCGTTTATCGCTCTCTCGAGCGCCTGACTAACGCAACATCGGTTTATTCAGGACAGAATACCGCGCGACAACCATTAACCGATAACTTTCCCGTGCCGCGGTGGCGACTATAGCGTCGGGTGTTAGGGTGAAAGCAAGAGTAGTTATCGGGCCGTCGGAAGGGTTATGCGAACGTCGCGCGACAGACGAATCCCTTAATAGCGTCACGAGCCACGGCCGGCAAACTTCGGCTCTGTTTACTAACGAGAGCGGGTGTCTTGCAACCCGGGAGAGATCGGAAGACACGTCTGCTTCATCATATTATCGATAGAAGTGAACTGCGCCGCCATGACGCGTCTGAAATCTCACCGCGACGCGACGTTTGCACGTCGAGCTGCGCGCGTCGAGCTGTTGCGATTTCGAAATTGCCGATTTCTCTCTGCGGGAAGCGGAGATTCGATCGCGGCGATAAATTTCTTTCGTAAATAGTTACGTTTTTCATTCGTTTGCAATCTAAATTTGTCGTCGACACGTGTGGCGGTCTCTGCCGTTTTGCGTCGATGCTTCATGCAGGGGCAAAAAGGGCAGAGAGGCTCTTTGATAAAATTAGAGTCGATATTTCCCTGACGAGTCGTTAGTGGATAATGAAATGTTACGCCACAGTAGATTTCAAACGGATTTTATTTAAGCAGGATCCTAATTTAGGTTTTGCTTATCTAGATTGGAAAAAGCTTTATTCCGCGTGAAAAGGTCCCCCCTCTCCCTCTCGTCATTCCATTTCGGATCTATCAAACAACATAATATTTTGTTTTTTCTGACATCCGTTTAGAACAGACTTTTTACATTCGACAGAGACATGCATCTTTTAATGGGTGTCTCCGTCAGCTCCTTTTTGCCGTTCGACAATGCCACGTTACGCTCGAAAATGATCGGAAAAGAATAAACGAATGGAGATAGGAATATGCTCGCGATATTATATTCATATTCGCCGCATGTTCACGCATAGCTAGATATTTGCCGACGTATCTGAAACTTTGGTATTCGCGTTTCGGGACAAATCCGAATTTCAATCTTGGGAAGTAATTCCAACGAAGGAGCGATATTTTTCGTTTTCTCTCGTTTGTTCGTTTGTTCGTTTGTTTTCTGTTTTTTTACGACACGTTCAAGCTTACAATCAATTGAATTTTGTTAGACAGAGACTCTCGGTTCTCAGCGCGATATCCTCGTTTAACGAAGCGAAAACCAGGGGCGCGCGCACTTCTACACGTAGCGCCTGTATGTAGCCACGTACCTGTGTATGTAGCTCGATACGTTTGCCGCGGGTGTACATATAACAAACGACCCTTGGCTCAATTGCTTCTACTGCTAATTAGGCGCTTTGAGGCGTTCCGATGATTTATGGTTACCGCGACAGAGTGAAATCAATGGCAGTGCAACATCCGCGAGTCATATTAGACCATAAATCCCCATTTTTTATCGTTTTATCCTTTCCCATTCGTTCGTTCGTTCGTTCGTTCGTTCGAGAGAGACAGAGAGAGAGAGAGAGAGAGAGAGAGAGAGAGAGAGAGAGAGAGAGAGAGAGAGAGAGAGAGAGAGAGAAAAAGAGAGACATTTTAGGCAGTTAACATACGTTCACGCCAATCAACATATTTTATAAACGTCACTCAATCAGACTGTTTAAATATTTTTCGCGTGATCCTTCAATTAACATCTATCGCCATTACGCACGATCGTCCTAAATAATTGATATTCAGGAAAAATGGTTTGTGCTTGTCCGTCGCAAGAACATTACCGTAGCATTCTACACGAGAGAAAGATCTTTTGAAATTCTTCGTCTACCCTGAAAGTCTTGGAAAATTTTCGCTGCTGAATGAAAAAGCCGATCTCGTGAAACGAACTCACGTCGATCCTCCCTCGGAGTGACGGAGCACACTCGAGTCACTCCGGCTGGAAGACGATGTTGACCGGTCTCTCTCGCGCCGCTAACAAGGACGATTATGTCAGACTGTAACACAATCTAGAGACGAAAGCCGTGACTTTGCCGGCGGGTCGTTCGAGCTAATCGTGTGTCCCCTTCTCCGGTACGCAAGAGGAGGCTCGCAGTAGAATAGCTCGGGCTATGCGTTCTCAGGGCTAAGTTCATTACCCAGTTAGTACGTTAATACTTGGGCATGCGGCTAAAGGCTCGGCTCTGACCGCACAACTGGGGCCAAGTTTCCGGGTTCTTCCCTTTCAAGCAAGCGAGCAAGCGAGCAAGCAAGCAACATGCTGCGACGGCGACGGCGACGGCGGCAACCGTCGTCGTAGTCGGGCTCAAATGTCCGCCGTGTCGTGTATTCTCACAATTTGATGCTCGTCTTGCGTCCCATACTGTCCCGGTACCGTATTGTCCGGCGCGCACACGCACAACTATTCTATCGAGGAGGGGTCCTGCGGTAAATCCGTGAAGGGTCGCGCGGCGGTTAAGGCGGTTTCGGATTAAGGTCGTCGCGTCCCGTCGGCATCCCTTTGGCATATCGGATTCCGAGCGCGCGCCACGACGTCAATATAACACCCAACTATCTCGAGGAGGAACTATGGCAAGTAGTTATCCCGTACTTGTCGATATTCGACAGACGGGAGAGCCGGAGCTCTGCACAACCGCGTTCGATTAGCGCGAATTCTCTCGAGCGGCGCGAATCGTGGGCGGGACGGGGGGGGGAGCGTGCCTCTTCAAATCGGCTCTTTAATCGTCGCGTTGAGTCTCATTTGTCGGCGCTATCGGTTGATAGAGCCCGGAAAGCCGTGAAACCGCGCAACATTGAAGACGAAGGATTTGCTGTGCGAGTCGAAGCGTTTGATGCGTCGAGATGGTCGTCTGGTCTTCTGGTGGTGTAAAGTGGCTTTTATTTTACGGAATGAGCGACTTTTCATCGAAGTATACACGGGTGACATCGCGCGACGCAAGTTTCACGACAATCAGGGCCCGAAGATTCCGCCGCGCGATTTCCGTCCGCGACTCACCTCGGCTCCACCGGCGGTTTTCATTCCGGAGAAATTTTGTCGAAGGTATCGCGTATCACGGCATCTCTCCCAGCTCGTCTTCTACGGTCTTTCGCTATGTGCGAGGTGATGCATGGTTAAGGAATCCTTAATTAAGGTATTCACGTCTCCCCGCGTACGTGTAGAATTTGAGGTGGCTCAGTTGATAATGTGCCATAGGGTTGAAACGGTGGCAAGGCAACGTGACACGTTATCCTTCGCCAAGATGTTAACCGCACCGTATAACGGTACTATCGATCCTGGGGGCGCGGCGAAATCATCCTCTCGTTGATTAAAATGTAGACGTGGGAGCGCGCAATAATTCGCGCCAGTTACAAATAATATGAGAGGCGAGCGAGCGAGCACGCTCGAAGATGCAGGAATTTATAATGGAAAACTTGAAGAAACTTTTGTCGCACTTTGAACTTGCATGTACAACCTGTATTACGCGGTTGTTTTCGGTGTGTAGTATATTTGACTTCCTTCGTCCTTTGACGGTCTCTTAATATCACCGACGATGCTCAACATTCGGGATTTAGTCGGAGTGACCTATATTCTTTGAAATTCCACGAAATCCGGAAGCAGTTGCTCTCTCTCTGTCCGTCTACCTCTCTCTCTCTCTCTCTCTCTCTCTCTCTCTCTCTCTCTCTCTCGAACCATCGAGTGTCTCGTGGAACAGTGAGAACAGTTGTTGCGAATTATTCTCTTGCCGGTCTCACCGCCAACCGACGATTTAAATTGCGGAATAAATTAAGAAACTTAGGCGGGCAAAATGATAAATATCTCGGCATATCAATGTGTCATAGAGACGAATAAATCACGAGCGTCCCGCGACCGCGCGAGAAGGGCTTTAGTAACACGTCCTTTTAGCGGCATGCCTTCTTATTGGTGAGCCACGACGTCGCAATTAAAAGCGACATTGAATAATGGTTAGTGGCAGCGGCGACGGCGACGGCGGCATGTGCCGCACCTCGCATTCGTGTTCAATAAGCGGCTTGATTGTTTTACGATCGTCGTGCATTTTCGCGCTAAGCGAACGCTCGTCCGCGGCATCGGTGCGGCGGGCGCGACGGAGTTTCAACTTGGAACAAGGATAACGTCGGTTTACAAATAGACTAGTAGCTAGACACGGACGGCGGCGACGGTAGGATCTAAAAGGAGGAAAAGAGTTTTGCGCGGGGGGCAAGGGACGGTCGAAGGGGGCGACGGAGCGTAGTCGGACGAACGATATAAATTACGGCCAATCCCCGGGATTAAAGTATCCAAAGAGTAGTCGCATTTGTTCGCGGAAAACGGAGCGACGTACGTCGGGCCGCCGGATGTACAAAGTGCCTTTGTTTAAACAAGGGATTTCCTCTTCACCTCATTCTCCCAGACGGCGGCGGGGCCGGCTGAAACTTCCCCGTCGCAACGATCCCCTACGCTCCCCCCCCTCCTTCCGGCGCCGCGCAAATTTTATCTATTGTGTATGCACCGTCATAGTGATGAATGTCTCGCGCGCAGCTACCGCAGGCTGCAGCGAAGCCGCATCGCGCGGGGCTCGTTTCTCGCAGCGAGCGAATCTTTCGATGGGCGGCCCGCGTTCTTTGCCAACCTCTCGACTCGCGGGTTTCGCTCGCTGGCTCGAGAGTTATAACAGGAAGTAGAGATAGAAAATGGCGAAACTTTGGCGAGTCTGAAGGTCTTTTTTAGCGCGAGAGATCATTCACGGGGCATCTCTCGCGTTACGTTTTAGCTTGGTTAGCAGGATGAGGTCATTTCGGTCACGGTCTTGAATATTAAGACGCGTAAATGACGATAATGTACAACGTAGCAGCGAGAATCGTTTACTCGAGATTGAAATGTCGGGGACGAAAGATATCGCTCGGAGATAATTTCGTAATTTCCGTCGACAGTAGAGGACTCGGTTTAACGTGTGTTTTTTTGTTGTCAAAATCTCCGAGAGGAAAGAGACCGTTTTAACCATTCCAGTCGTGAGATCCCGAAATATGTAGATCTAAACCCACGGTCGAGAATGCAGGAGAGCGCTCCGCGACAAAGCGACAAAAAGTGAAAATGTAGGATGAACCATTTCTCCTCTGATTTGCCGCTTTTAATCCTAAGCGCACCCGCCGCGGGACCGAATGAGTCTGACAGGATTTGCCGCGTGTTAAGAGTGGACTACGGCATAAATTTAAAATCCTCTCGCTCTCGCTCGTGACAAGTATTGCCATACACATGCTTCATTGAGACGGACGTTTGCATTAACATACCTTCAGCATTTGCATTCTCCCGCGCGTTCTGACATTCCAGCCCGCCAGTGAGGTAACGTGCCTGTTCGCCGCGCCGTGTAACTTCCGCGCGGGGGTTAAATCTATTGAATCACCTTTTAGCAGTTTTGCGTAACGCGCGGTTACCGAAGTTCTATAGACAGATGTATGACTTAAGTCGAGCAAACTCCAGTTTTATGTACTTGAAGTGGCGTGTACTGCAAGTTGTGATACGTCATCATACACGATACAGCATACCCGAGTCAAAATTTCAGCTTCCCGCATTAACCCTGAAAATTTCGTCAAACTCGAGGCATCAATGGAGAATCTCCTCTCCTGTATAACGTGTTCAGCCTGTCATCTTTTATTAAGAAACATGTACATGTATATCAATCACATGTAGTATGAATTTGACAAAATTACATATAAAAAAAGTAACACACACACACATTCGTGTAATAATAATCCGAGGAATCCCGTTTTTTCGCAAACAACGACGCGAAATTAAAGAGCGAGAAACAGAATATGTAATTAACGCGTGTTCCTCTTTTTCTGTTTCTCTCTCTCTCTCTCTCTCTCTCTCTCTCTCTCTCTCTCTCTCTCTCTCTCTCTCTCTTCCTTTCTTTTTCGTGTCGTGTCGCCGCGACTGTTCTTTTTCAGTCGCGAGATATCTTGATATTTAGACTAACTCGCGATTGTCGGCGCGGCACCCGGTATAGCGCTTCATAGCCGATTCATGAATGGCCGAGTTCTTTCCGTGAACGCATTAATACATTTTTAAGAGGGGCTCGGTAGCAAAAGAAGCGGGGCATGATCGTGCACTTCGGCTCACGTCTGACGGTTTAATACCATCGAGCGATTTAATAACGTGCAATTTATACGTCCCGTAGCGGGTGAAGAAACGTCAGGTAGCGGAAATCGCTCATACCTCTCGCGGTTTCCCCTCCCGTCCTCATCTCCTCTTCTTTTCGCGAACGCATCACGGCAATTTATACGCGGTGTACACACGACGTTTGCGACTTTCGCGCGCTGTACGGCCGCCACCAGCTATGGATAATTAAGCGCTCGACGCGAGCCGGCACCGTGCGACTCGCCCGTCATCCCGATTCGCGTTTCCACGCCGATTCCGTGTCGGCGAAATTACACCGCGTGAGAATGACCGCGCCGCAACCGAAGCGCACCGGATGCGCGTTACGAAGCGCGCGTAGGTGTCATTAGCACTTTTCTTTCGGGATCACCGTGGGCCTCGTGCGCTCGCGCGTCTTCCCCTCGTTTAAGTGGTCGCTGTCATTAGTTTTTTGCTGAGCCTTTGTCACTTACTCCGCCCTTCGCCCTCTGCCGTTCCCGATCTTTAGGTCTAACGCGTGTAACTAGCCTATTTTTCTCTCCTCGTCTGCACGAGATTCCTGCAATTAGTTCGTGAAAAATTGAATGTCTCGTGCATCGTGTTCCACGCTTGTGCGTAAACGCTTGTGATGCCAAGCGCCATTGTAATTCTCATTCGTCGGATATTATTATTCCTCGACGTTCCTATTGTGCGTGATCTTCGAGTTGTCTTCGCGGCAATACTCTCGTTTCTTAAAGCTTAAAGGCTGGAAATTCATCTCCTAATTATTATTTGTTACGTCGCTATATTCAGTGTTATTTTATGCACCGCGTATTTTCTGCTTTTATTCAGTTGCGGCGCAGGAAGGATTTATTCGAGAGCATAATAGGTATTTTCTCCCTCTTTGTCCTTCTCTTCCTCATCTAATTATATCCGAATGAATTTGTTTATACGCGCTGATGGGAGCGCATCCTGCTCCTGTTATTCCACACTTAATTACTCTAGCAGCGTTTATTTTTTCATCGTCAATTTTACTAATTTAGTTTATGTCATTCAATTATCCATGTTGTTTCCATATGTTTAATGTATTTATCTTTTCTCTCTCGTATCCAGTTACACTGTGTTGCTTGTTGCTTTTCAAGTCTCCACGCTTCTATATGCAGAAAATCTCAACATTTTCTGTAAAAAGAATCATTTTCCGTACATTAATAAAAGATTCAGATTAAAGACTATCTAAGCTGTTTTATAAAAAATTTGAATAGATTAATCTAAACTTTCTTTTCCTTCGCTTCTTCCTCTTTTTCTCCCCCTCTCTCTCTCTCTCTCTCTCTCTCTCTCTCTCTCTCCCTCTCCTTTTCCACTTTAAGACTAATTTTCTTAAGCTCTTGAAAAAGTGGGTTAAACTACAGTTGCTCTTCAGTTTCACTCTATTAGAGCTTTTTTGTGTGCGTGTGTGTGTGTGTGTGTGTATGTGTGCGACCCCACTATAATAAATGTTTCCTCTACCTCCTGAAAATCTCGTCTCATCTTGTGCCTGGGAGGGAAGTGCCGAAAAAAAGGCGGGATAGTCCGTACGAGCTAGCAGCTACCGATCTTCTCGCGGATATTCGCGGCGTTTCACGTAGCGGACGCGCTCGCGGGTGCGAGTTCCTTCGCTTATGGAGATTTTGGCGTCGTTGTACTCTTCTCTCTCTCTCTCTCTCTCTCTCTCTCTCTCTCTCTCTCTCTCTCTCTCTCTCTCTCTCTCTCTCTCTCTCTCTCTCTCCCTCCGTGCGATTACGATGATTACGCGGGGGATCACATAACGCACGAGGCGTCCCACGGTGCGCCGCGTGAGAAAGAAGCGCGGCGCGGCGAGGCGCGCCACGCTTCATGCGCTGCTCTATGCACACGCGCGTCTCCTGATAATTAGGGCGGCCATATAACGCTATAAACCAGAATGCGTCTCGTGTAATGCGCGAACAAGATGCTCCCGTCGCGCGAGACGTCGCGTGCCCGAGGCTCCAAAGGATGAAGCGCCTCGTCGCAAGGCGCGTCGTTGTCGATGCGCTGCCAAGGCATTTTAGCCGCGTTATCCGCATTCATCGACACGTCGCTAGTTCGCTCTCTTTCTCTCTCTCTCTCTCTCTCTCTCTCTCTCTCTCTCTCTCTCTCTCTCTCTCTCTCTCTCTCTCTCTCTCTCCCCCTCTCTCCACCCCCCTTCTCTCCCTCTCCCCCTATCTTCCTCTTTGTCGCTCGCTCTCTCGCTCTCTCGCTCTCTATTTCTATGCGTCGAGGCACCAACGGGAAACGCATTATCGTAACGAATCCTGTCGATTACGGAAGATGCGCAGTATCGATTCGACCGATAAACCCAAATCCGTGTCGGGCTGCGGTGTATCGCGCCAACAACGAGATGTGCCGAAAGATGCATCTCTTTCTCTTTCTCTTTCTCGTCATGAGATACAATCCGGCCGATTGTTAGCTCTCAAGACTCAGAACAGCGCAGGGGATCGTTGTCACGCATACTTGGCTAATTAATTTTCTTTAAATATGCATTGGAGCATTTCCACGATTACGTGAATACTGACGATCGCACGCCGAGTGTTTGATAATTCGTCTCGGGCGTTGCTATTGTTGAGGCACGGGAGATAATATCTCGACATAACTTCGTACGGAATCCTGCATATTTGTAATTGATTGCGATGGCAAATGAGGTTCGGGGAGAGCGAATTTTACACGACTCTCACGCATGGTCGATTACTCGCGGTTCTTACGAGCGCGAAATCAACTCTCTGCGAGTTGCGCGCCCCGGATAAAAATGTAAAAATTGATTACGCTGAGCGGATCGAAGGCGCACTCGCAAGCAATTTTCCCCTTTATACGCGTATCAAATAAATTTCCAATTAAATAGCGGCCCGCGAGAAAAGTGGATTTAAACGCTCCAGCAGCCGCGCAAATTACCTTGAGTGAAACGCGCTACCGGGCGATTTCCCAAAGCAATCGCTTTTCCGACAGCAGACTGCGTTATGACGCAACATTACGCGAAAATGGGGCTCCCCATGCGCGCGGGGCGAACTCGCGCGAACATGCTAAACGGCCGATGAAGGGGCGTTACGCCGCGCGCATCCGTTATAATCGCGTATCGTTAATGGCCGAGCATTCGTTGGCCTTTTACTCCCGTCGAGCGGCCGACTTCGTCTTAAAAGACCGTGATCCGCTGAAACTCGTTTTCTCCGACTGGATGAGCCGGCTAATCCAGGAAGACAGGTTGCCGGAGTAATTTGTACTCGGTTGAATCTCTTCGGCTATCATCGGACTCTCTTTCCCAGCTCGCGCTCTCCTCTCTCGGCGCCGATCGCACACTGAGACGGACACAGGTGGAATTTCGCCGTCACACATCTGACACGGTTTTTTATCATTTCCCGCTCGCGTTTGAGCTCGCTTTGCTCGCCCGCACGGGTCTACCTTCCCGTTGAGGATACTCGCTTTCCCGTTACACGAGCTCCCGGCGCAGGTACATCGGCTAAACGCGAAGCGGCACTCGCGAGCTGCTGCGGAAAATTCTTTTCGCACGACGTTCTTTGCCTCCATGAACGGAAAAACGGCGCGGATGTTAGATCGACAGAGACTACCCGTTCTGGAAATAGCTCAGCGCGAGCTGAGGATTGCTCTTAACCCGCCTACTTTTAGCAGCGAATTATTGGCAGGGTGAGTCCCCGATGATGGATTCGCCGATAATTTTTGAGAGCGGTTTTCCCTCGGCTCGAAGATCGAATTGGACGTCGCGATTTTCTGCCATTTTCTCGCATCAACGTTCGTGCAAAGTAACGTTGACTTATTTTTTTATTCGAGGATGATTTAATCCTATTGAAAAATTAGTTATCTCAAGTATTAATCAGAGTTTTATGTCTTTTCGACTGTATTGTAATAATTTAACAAACTTTCTAATTAGTTTCTTAACAAACTAGAAAATAACAGATTAGAGCGTGACGAGCAGCGTTGTAGAGATTTTGTTGATTCCGGGAGATGTTTGCACGCGCACACAAACACACACACGAAGTAGATTGTGGAACGTAATGACGATGGAATGAGGTATTTTATCACGTCAATCTATCTGAATAAACTTTCCTCGGCTACGGTACACTGGAAGCTGCAATTTCATCTAGTCAATTCGCGCACTAATCACAAGACACGAGCTCGCCCTTTCTCGTCTATCGTCGTGCCACGCGGGTATTAATTTAGATCGGACAACGCCTCTCGCGTAATCAACGACACCCCCATCGTTATCCGTTACCTTCCCCGGATTTGAAAAAAGACAAAAGTAAAAAAAAAAGAACGAAAGAATAAAACGTTCGATTCGCACCTGCAGCATCCGCGTAAATTGCGCGCAAATCTATTTTTAAGCCTCACTGCGCTTTATCCTTTCGAGCCTCTATCGATTCGGTTATCCGAGTTGTTCGAGTTTCGTGTCACGAAAAGAAAAATGATCGCGATGTTACGCTCTCTGCAAAAAAATGATCGAGTTGTGCAAGTCGGCAAATGACAGTTGCAACTAGTCCGCCTGAAGATCGTTATTACGAGAGATAAAAAGAGACTGATACATAAAGACAGATGGATAGATAGATAAATATCGAGAGAGAGAGAGAGAGAGAGAGAGAGAGGTAAATTACTAACGGTCGCGTCTAATTGGAAACATCATTATCTCACACCGGGGTTCAGGAAACATTTCTCATGCGATACAGAGGATCGCGACGAGTGCAGCGAGATCAAGGGACCGGTCCGATATTCTCGTAAGAAGTACCTCCGGCTACCCTTCGTCTACGGCAGTTTGCGGAACTGTTAAGTCGACGGCGAACTGAATAAGTTATACGCGGCTCTTACATCTTACTTAACATTTAAGAGGCTATCGCTTTGATATCGGCTAAGTAGGGGGCTGCGCGCGAGCCGCGCGCTCTGCATCGGAAACCACGTTCCGAGTTTCGACTTCTGACTTCTATATCCTTAATAGCCCCGACCCGCCATTTACCACCACCACCACCACCACCACCGCCACCACCACCACCACCACCACCATCATCCACCCACCCACTGTCGTTACCAATACCACCGTTTCTGTACGCGGGCGAACAGGCGTCTCTGTGTCGGAAGTGGAATAACTACGTTGTAGTATCCGGCCTCTAAAGAGCCCAGCGCTAGGTAGGCAACGCTCCGTATCGAGGGAAGAAGATCCGATTATGGCTTAACCGCATTACACGCGGAAAGTTTACTTTCGGTAATTCCGCCGAGCCGGTAGAGAGGCGAGGGTCGTCGGCGCCGACGCCGACGCCGACGTCGACGCCGACGCCAATGCCACTGCTGCTGTGCTGCCGCTGCACCTGCAATAGCAACAGCAGCAGTAGCACCTGCTACACTTCCACTTCCGCGTCGGAGTAGGATTCCGTTTCATTACGTTTCGCTGGAACGAACGCGCGGCATCGCGACCGTGCGTTTCACGTTTCTGTCTTGCTGTCGCGCTACTGGAAAAGTTTCGTCGTGCCTTGCCGCGCTCTCCTCGTGTAAGCGTATCTCAGGCATGCGATTTGCACGTGTCACGCTTCGCGCGCGTCACACCTCGCGATTGAGTCAACTCTCAACTCGCGACATGTCGTCGTCGTTATCGTCATCGTCTCCTTCCCCCCTCCCCCCTCTCTCTCTCTCTCTCTCTCTCTCTCTCTCTCGTTGATTCATGTTTCTCTCTCGGGATATTCTTAGGGAAATTCGTGATACTATCAATCACTGGATGACATCTTAACTTTCGGCTGGTCGGGAGAGGGAAATTCTCTGACGCGCTCTTTCTTCCCTTCCACTCTAGAAAAGCGGCGGAGGCGAATTAGCAAATGCACGTTTCATTGAATTACGGAATTACTTTGATGGGACTTAATTAAAGTTCTCCGCGGTGTGAATAAGCGTGGAATAGCTCGAGAATAACGGGGTACGAAGAGGGGGGAATCTTTTCGACCGATGATATCGGCAGAATATATCTCCCAAGTAACACTTCGGCGGAGAAACTCCGAAATAATCTCTCATTTGCAGTCGTTTGGAAACAACCGACTCGATCTCCACCTGCCGGGCCACATGGAATATTATCGGGCAGGGTAATCGTGTTTGCAAGTAATTGTATTTAAATGTCACTCGCGTCCCGCCCGCGCTTATGGGCACGGGATCAAGTTTAGGAAAGGCCGCGCAGGGGTTTGCTCGCGCCATTACAGCTCTCCGCTTCAACAGCGGCCGATGCGTCCGTGGTGTGCGCGTATAATGCACTCTCGCAGGTCGACAAGGCAAGCTGCGCGTCGAAGCAAGAAGAGTGCACACGTGGTGGCGCATACGGTGGTGGACCACCCACCCACCCGCGCACGCACGCACGCACGCACGCACGCACGCACTCACGCACGCATGAACGCTCATACATACGTCGCGTTGTTTGCTGTCGCACGTGTAAACCGGGCTAATGTATAATACCCCATAATGGCAGTCGTCGCGCGTATTACGTTGTTCATGAACCGTGCCTCGCACCCTATGGACTCGAGCGGAGGTCATCGGACGCTCGTTAACCCTTCGGCGTCGAGTTCTTATCGATTGCACGGTCGCGTAATAATTTATCGCGTCCGATGGATTCATTAAGCGAGAGCAAACCGCGCGTTACGCCCCGGAATTGTCCTAAACGTACCCGCGCGCCGGGAACAATGGGTGACCGATCAATTCGAGGGATAAAACGATACTTAATCCCGGATTAGTTACGCTACTTTCGGCCCGTTATTAGTACCGACGAGCGCCGGCTTATACAACGCGCATCGCCTCGCAAGTTCCCTCTAATGGTTGTTTCAGCCCCCTGAAGTAGAAATAATCCGCGAAACGTTCAAGCTCAGTGATCTTTGTTTTGAGCAAAGTGAAATAATGAGAAAGCCGAATGGATTTTTCGCTCGTTAGCGTCGTCAGATGAGATTGGCGGGGGCGAATATACGCAGTAACGGCGTTTCGCCCGATAAACAGAGGCGAATCGATCACCGTTTAAACGAGACGCAATTAATGCAGTTTTGTGCCGTTTCATTCTCGTAAAACACGAGAGCTAATCGAGCGTGTAAACGGCTCTAAGGATTCGGTATCGACGTCGACATGACTTGAGACCGGTCGCGTCGACTGCTTTTTCGAACCCCGCGCGTTCGACGATTTTGATTTAATTATATAGAAAAAGCGAAATAACGAGCGCTCGTGATCGAGCGTTTCGCAGCCGGCTGCGCAATCGATTTCTCCAGAAAAAGAGAGAGACAGAGAGACAGAGGGAGAGAGAGAGAGAGAGAGAGAGAGAGAGAGAGAGAGAGAGAGAGAGAGAGAGAAGGTTCGCGCACGCGCCAAATGAGGGGGGAAATCTTCGGGAGCAGCTTGTAGGCAGGTGGATTCTCCACCTGGCGAGCACCTGGCACCGCGCGTATCTCTTCGGAGTCTCTTAAAGATGACGACGGCACGTGCGAGCTCCGTAACCTTAGCAACTGGATTATCGTTCGACTCTCAGACCGTGCAGACAGGTTGTTTGGTGCAGGAGTGCTTGGCAAATGGAACGCCACTTCTGTATCCATTAAATATCGTAACGTCATATTTTTTTAATAATATTTAGAGTATTTACTCCTCTCCCTCCCTCCCTCTCTCTCTCTCTCTCTCTCTCTTTCTCGCTCGCTCGCTCGATATTAAAAATGATAGTTGAAGCAGTATAACGACGTAGATACGCGATGCAGTTCGTAATAGTTTTCGAAGCTACTGAAACTTTCCCGAGAATATAAAGAACTCCTCTTGAGGTACAATATAACATGAAAAAGAACCTCTCACGAGGCATGAGATAACATTAAAGTTACACGTGTCAAGGAGGTGCTTGGAGAATAAAAAATGGTTGCGTTACGTACTCCGTGAGGAAGACGGGACGATGAAATATAGACGACGCATATTTTGCGCTCGCTGATCAGAAACGGCATGAACAAAAATCTCCGTTTACCCGGGCTGCACTTTATCTCGCAGGCTGCGCGATCTAATCCATTCGGGTAATTGCATGAATATTAGCCGGATAACCTGAGTTTAATTTAGCCGGTTAATGCTCCGGATATTACGGCCGCTCGGGTATTCAGTTTCCCGGTGATTTCGAGTACCGCGTCCGTCCGTCCGTCTAAATACTTTAGCACGGTGCTTTTTCAGACTTTTTGTAGACTTATAGATCCTAAGCAGCGGGAGGAGGGGAGGGTACTCTCTCGAATATTCTTCGAGTATTCGATATTCCGAGCGCGGTACACTCGTTCTCCCAGATTTCGATTATCTCCCGGCCGTCCTGGTGTCCGATTTTTCCGGATAGTATCGGATTATTTCCCGAGCGGTAGTCGGGTCGCGCGGACCAGGTGGTCTCGGGACGTAAAATAAAAGATATCTCTTTAAAGTAGAAGTTGCGGGGGGGGGAGAGGAGCAGGAGAAAGGGAAGGACGAAATTTGCGGCGACGCTAAAAAGCGCCGAGCGCGCGATGCAAAAGCGAACGAGACGCGACACCGCTTGTTATTCGCGTAAGAACGATCTGTGGCAACGTAATTAACTCGCTGTGTGTTTTTGTTTTTCAGGTGAGTGCTAGTAAAGTTGCGGAACTGTTGGCGGCGTAGCTCGGCTATCGGACTGACTGACTGGCTGACTGGCTAGCTGGTCGTCTAATTTTCGCGAACCTATGGTTATGCGCGTGCCGCAAGTGCTTCTACGCAGAGAAGGAGGGAGAAAGGAGACGAGGAGCATATAAACGCGCTACGTAAGTTGTGGACAACTTTGCTCGCGAATAGCTCACTTTCCGCCCGTAATTACTATTGTCCGCGTGCGCGCACGCGGAAGCTTTGTTATGAGCGCCGGTCGTAACCGGTTCTCTTCCGACTGCTCGGAACAAAGTGAGCTGTTCTTTCTGTTTACGTAGAATTTCGAGCGTAATCGCGGGAAGATGCGCTTTTTCCTCCGTCACCGTTAAGAAATCATTTCGATCGGGACGATCAAAGCGCGCCGCGAGTGTCCGTTAATCTCTTCTGTTCCGCGGCGTGTTCCGATCGCGATCGCATCGACGGCGAAATACCACTTGGCAACACCTTTCGCGATTGAGGAAAAGAAAGATTTCTGCTTAGCAATAATTCCCTCGACACGCTCATAATTCCGTCCGACGTTTGCGCCAAGGATAATGCCTCACGTTTTATTTCCAGTTCGTTCGTTTCACTTATCGTTCCATATCCGACTGATTCTCGCTCGCGAGAGGATCGATATTTGTTTTCCGCATTCGCAGATATTTTTCTAGATATACATAAAAGACACAATGCGCGCGTTCGCCGAAAGAGGCTGGTCGATATATCGGAAACACGTCAGTTATGAGCATTTTCACGGAGAGCAATTCCTTTCAATAAAACTTCACTGTACGAACGGTACGAACGCGCATTCTCTCTCTGTCTGTCTGTCTGTCTGTCTCTCCCTCTCTCTCTCTCTCTCTCTCTCTCTCTCTCTCTCTCTCTCTCTCTCTCCCTCTCTCTGTCTCTCTCTCTCTCTGTCTCTCGCTCTCTCGACGAACCGCGTAATTTACGGTCGAAATATATCTCGATCGCCGTATTGTTGGCGCGCCGCGCTCGGTAGGGCAGGTGCAGGGGCAGAGGCAGGAGCAGGGGAGACTGTAATAATATCGCGAGAGGCGCGCGTAAACAAGCGAGCGGAGGAGCGTCATCTTTGCGCGAATACTGCCTTTAATCGACGCCGCCCCGGTACTGCCGGGTGCTTAATGAAAGACGGGGGCGCGCGCCGTCGTCCGACGTTAGACTCCCACGTTAGACGCTTGATATCGATCGTTAGTCAAGGATACGCCGTCGAGATTAATTGAGTCTAATTAAAGACGGGCCGAATGTAGCAATTAGGACGAAATCAATTAACGAGCCGAGCACAGTCTCGCCGACACGATCTTGCATTCCGCGCGTCGCGTACCGCGTCTCGCGATCGGATAAGCGGCAACCGATCGATCGATAAACAGCCGTCGCGACGGCTGGATCGATCGACCTGGACGACAACTGCCGTGACCTTAGCGGAGACAAGCGGTGCTTCGAAGCGGCGATCTCCTGAGCGGCGATCGATCTTCGATACCGCTTCCGTCGCATCCCCGGCACTTGGCTCGAGAGAGTGGGTTATTACGTAACGCCATATTCCGTGATCGCGTAACGCGCGTCTTGCAAGTTTCCGGCTGCGGTGTGAGAAACGGCCCCGTTCTCGATTGCGGAAGAACTATTTCTCCGTTTGGCTCGCGGCTAGCAGAGCGTAGAACGGCCGCGGGCTGCCGTCGATGTTCGTCTTCCTGTTCAAATTAAATGAGACGCGATTGATCGCGCGAGAGCGTCGCTCGCGCGCGACTCCGTTGATTCTTCTACGGGATCGCTCGGCATCAGCGGGATTTTACGTCGAGTCGATGTAGCAACATTGTTGCAAAATCGTGTAAATTCCACCGCGTTGCAGCCGCAAAATTGAAATACGGGCATTTTCGTGAGAGTCTCTTCTATGCCGTCACCGCCGTGGCCGCCGCTGCCGCTACCGTCGTCGTCGTCGTCGTCGTCGTCGTCGTCGTCGTCGTCGTCGTCGCCGCGGGCCCTTATTCTCTTCCTTGGGTTTATTCAAGAATGGAGCCCTGCTGACGAAATTCCGCTTGACGCGCGGCAGATTTGGGTCGGCGAAGCTCCCGCGGAACCTGTACTACCCATCGCCTCGGGAATCCGGGCGTATTGAAATATTCGTCGCAGCCGCGATAGGAAGCGGAATCGCGGTTGAGGGTCGCGGCATTTTCGAGTTGGAATCAAATTTCTGCTGGTCTCCCCCACTCTCGGCCCCCTTAACTTTGGAAGCTCGTGCTACGAACTTGCTCTGGAATCACGAAAGTTTCGCGGCCAGTGGGAGCGAGTTCGCTCTCTCTCTCTCTCTCTCTCTCTCTCTCTCTCTCTCTCTCTCTCTTTCTCCCCCCCCTCCCCACCCCCCATTCCGTTCATCTCACCCTTGCCTTCATTGTTTGCGAAGACCGTGACTCGCGACGGCGTGACAGCGGCGCGGTCGCGCTGCTATATCGGTTGTGGAAGCCCGCGACTCTCTTTTTCGTCAGAACGACGTTGCGCGGAATCGCTATAAAATTGAAAAAGTTCACCCCTCTCCCCCTCACCCGTGTTACATTCCATATGCGGCACGCGCGGCGCAAGTCCTTGTTTTTGGGTCAGGAGGAACGGCGTGCAGCAGCAGGGCAGCTGCGAGCAGCAAATTGGCGGGCAGAAGGATAATCTGCACATTCGCGGGGTGACATGACAAACGACGCCATCGGGGTGACCGACCCTATGACACTGACGTCTCACGAGATACATAGAGGGTGGGTCGGCCGACATTGCTGGTTGAAATATTTTTCCCGTACAATTTCGGAGGGGGCTTTCTTAGGCGAGATTGCGCGGCGGTTTTGAGCGACTGCGATGAAACGTACGACCGCGTCTCGTGTCCGCCTTTTTTTCTTTACGCTGAGATCGCGCTCGAAAAGATGAATCACGGAAGGAAAAATCTTTTCGGCGGTTTTTTGTCCGCGGACATTTTCCAGCCAGAGGTAGACTGCTCGGTGTGCGATATACGTGTAACCGGAATATTCGTAAATGACGAAAAAAATTATCGGCCGCAGGTATGGCGCAAAGTGTATCGTGGAGGTTTCATTGAAACGAAAGTACCGATATCGCTGAAGGGGCGATATCTTTTTTCATGCCATTCTCATAAATGTGTCATGCGACGCGCTCACGCGTGTCTGGAATATAACGCTGATACGATTATCGGCAATGGGATGTGCGATTGGCACTCGCACTTCGCCGTCTGCGAGTCTGTCATTTCCCGAAAGGAATAACCGTTCGTGGTTATTCCACGTTCGCTCTGGTTGAGAGAGAAATCTGACAGAAAAATATATATATATATATATATAATATTCCGACGATGTATTATTCGGGACATATTCTAAAAACTCTCGAGGGTCGTGCGCGCGCGTGTAAGGCGAATTTGGAACTTGCACAAAATTGCGGCCGCGACTGTTGAATTATTCCGGTCTGAGATAAGAGCGTAAGAATGGCGACGATCAATAGCTGCGGTAATTAACGCGACGCTATCGCGTGTACATTCGATCGTTTATTCTCGCTTTCGGAGCGTTTCGACTTTTGTTCCGCGATCTGTCGCAATTTTTCACAAATGTCCCGAAGCGAACTTCTATATCATTACGTGAAATTGGCAAATCGGCAGCGCCGAAAAAAGATGTCTGGGACGTCCGCCCCCGATCAGTCCACTTTTGTTTGTACCGTGCGCGTTAATTGCATTCCGGATACGAAGATTAATTGGCTCCGGCGGAATCCGAAAATTGCGTTACCAGAGAGAGAGAGAGAGAGAGAGAGAGAGAGAGAGAGAGAGAGAGAGAGAGAGAGAGAGAGAGAGAGAGAGAGAGAGAGAGAGGGAGAGAGAGAGAGAGAGAGGGAGAGAGAGAGAGAGAGAGGCGAGCAACGAGTCGAATAAAATACGTCTCGGTAATGGCGCGATAAATTTCGAAATTGCGTGTGTCGAGCATTTCAGAAGGAAAGAGCCCGGGGTCGAGAGGGAAGACTCATCTATTATAACGCAAAACTCCCGTCGTATGTAGGGCGTTCAAAAAGTCCCCAACATTAATCTTAATGATAGATTTCTCGACTCACGCGACGGAGGTCGATTTTGGATCCAAAGTCGAGAGTCGGGCGCACTCTCTCGTCGTACCGGATCTTCGAATCGAGTCCGCTATCGAACTCTCGAGCGGATCGTGGCATCTCCCGTGCTCTCTGTTTTCTCGCGCTTATCTCAGGCGGGCAGGCAGGCAGCGGCAGAAAGCAGCGGAGAGAGACCGCTGTAATTTCGACGGCCGCGTATTTTCAATGAGCGCGCGCGTAATTAATCCCCGCGATTACTTTTGATCACGGCAACGGCGAAATTTCACGCGTTTACCGGCTTCGCAGAAACGAGCATCGACCCCTACCTGCCGAAATTATAACGGTGCCAATACTCGCGCTAGATTTAATATTGGACCGGGTAATTTTAGAGCTCTCGCGTATACGCGCGCGCCTCCAACGATGCCTGCTGCTCTTTCGGATATCCGGATATCAGGAACCGC
Source organism: Harpegnathos saltator (assembly GCF_003227715.2). Classification (NCBI taxonomy): domain Eukaryota; kingdom Metazoa; phylum Arthropoda; class Insecta; order Hymenoptera; family Formicidae; genus Harpegnathos; species Harpegnathos saltator. Next base: position 175,615 of record NW_020229987.1, read on the forward strand.
CTCCCTCGCGTACGCCCCTTTCGCGTTCGTCCACGCTCCAACTACTTGCGAGTGGCAATATCTCGCGTGCGCGACGCACAACCATGCAGACACACACACACACACACACACATATGCGATATGCAACATATACATGCATATACTATACGCGCGCGCGCGCGCACGCACATTCGCAACGATATTACTGAGATTCTTTTTGAGCTTTTTTTCCCGACGGGAAGAGACCACAATGGCGTTAACTCACCCATGCTTCATATCGTATTATCGTCGACGCAGACCTTGCGACCGCGTCGATCTTGCGCCACGGGAATTTGCCGCGTAACGTCGTTAAGCGAGCAAATGCACTCCGTCGTATGCGCGACTCGCGATAACCGCTCTCTTCTCCTCTTCCCTCTCTTCCCCGCTTCCCTCTTCGATCGACAGATCGGCGAATCGAAAATTGTCGAGTCACATAGTCCGCGGGTATCTCCGGGGGCCGATACAACGTGCAGCGCGTATTTCTCTGGGACACGCCGGCTCTAATTCGCGACGGTAAACGTATCGATGAGATCGGGAACGACGTGAGTCAAAACTCCTGCGGGAGGGAAGCTCGCCAATCTGGCGAATCCAACAACGGAATTTAGAACTCTGCGCGAACGTGGGGTGGACTCGGTCCAAGTTTCAACGCGTAAACCATCTCTCTCACCGCGGCGAAACGAAGAGGAATGATTTTCGGGGGCGGGGGGGATGCGGTAATTTGGAAAGCGCGACTTTCACGCAGGACATTTTTATAATTCACGAGAACGGTCCTTTCTTGTTGTCTTTTCTTTTTTTTCCAATCTTATCGTCACCTTACGTCAATGACGTGAAGCTTTCGTATTTTTCCATGTCATATCGGGCATTGGACAGTAAAAATAATGGGAAAGCCAGGCTCTCTGTTGTCGATAGGATTTCTATCGGACTGACACATGTATAGGTAAATTATTTAGAGAAACACGATTCTTTCGCCGCGACCCGCAAAAACGCAGATTTCACGACCGTTTTGCGCTCCGGTATTTCATACAGGTCCGAACGCAATTGGAAACCGAAGATTGCAACAATGCAATTTTTTCTCTTCCACGTGTTCGTTTCCGTCGTCTGTTCAATGCAGATCAACGCGAAGTGTCGGTTTTATGGACGCAAATGATAACCGTCGTTAATAATCCTCGCGAAGTCGGCGTCGTCGTAGTCGTCTTCTTCAACGTCAATCAATTTGCCGATGGATTTATAAATAACGTCCGTCGGCATATCGCCGCTGAGTGACGCTGATTTTGACGCGAAAACCGACTCGTGCGAGCGCGCGCGGGTTAGGCAAATCGACCGCATTGTCGGCGAAACAACGTTACGGATTATTAGTCTAATCATGACGTAACCGCCATTACATCTACTCTAATAAGAACCTTTGCTAGCTGTGTTACCGGAGCACACGTATAACGTGGGTGAATTATGAGGTGAGGGCAAGAGAGAGAGAGAGAGAGAGAGAGAGAGAGAGAGAGAGACGAGAGACGAGAGACGAGAGGAGAGGGAGATGGGAAGAGACCACGAGAGTGAGAGAAACTTGCGCTATCGATCGCGCCCGATAATCGGTTCCGCCTGAGCTTACAGAATATCGGAGAGGTTGATAATACCGGTTGAAATTGATATTTTCGCCCACGCACGCGCTACCAACAACGTTACAGGAGTTTCGAATCCCGATTACCATAATATTCACAACAGCAACAAATGGCGAAAATGGCGTTGTTGGGGATTTGCGGATTATCCCGCGGCTGTATTAAGTCCCGTGCACACCGGCTTCGCGTGAGCTATCGGTGGTTGACCTACTCCGGAGTGTACGTGCGCCAGGGAAAGCAAAGGAGTAAATTAAACGTAATGGAAGTGGAACGAGGACGCAACGAAACAATTACATCTCGCGTTAATATTTGTTGCGAATTTTCGCGACGCGGTTTATTCGCGCGCCATTCAGCCTTCCGTGCGATTCATTTTCCGTGCGCTAATGTCGGCTGTAAACGCTGTGTGAACGTGCGTTTATGCGTTTTCGCGGCGGAACTTTTCTCCTCCCCGCGCGCGGTAGAACGGTGGTCTCTTCTCTCGCGGCTCCTTATCGAACGCTATAAAAGTCTGTCGACGTCTTCTAAAGTCTTTGCCGAACACTATTAAGGTGTTTTATAGTCTTCGCTAACTGCGGCAGCGCTTCTAATTCCTTAATGCGCTCGGGAGCTTCCCTCGAATGTCCTATCAGCGTACTGATAATGGTAGCAGTTAGTAACTGATACTAACATTATTATAGCACTTGCGCGGCATTTATTTATTAACGCTCGCTCGCGCTGTCTTCCAACGGATCGGATGCACCCAAGTACGATCTCGCTTTGGCGCTACGAACCGTCTCGCGATATCGATTAAATCCGCAAATAAAATCCGCTCCCAGCCCGTTTCGTTGAACGTCCTCTTCGGTGGGCTGATAGAGGGTGAAAAACCATTCAAGTGTGTTCGATGATGCGCGCGCGCGCGCTCGCGCGTAACAACCGAATTTAACGATGACGTCGCTCTTCTCGGTGCGCAGAGAAAAATTCAGTTTCCGGCGATTTGCGGCTTACTCGGTAGCGTCGATTCTCACTTGAGTATCTAGCGCAAACGGCGTTGCCCGTGTAACGATAGAATCAGACGCACCCGTGTGTGTGTGTGTGTGTGTGTGTGTGTGTGTGTGTGTGTGTGTGTGTGTGTGTGTGTGTGTGTGTGTGAGTGAGTGCACAGTCCGGAGAACAAGTTCGCCAAGTACGATGAACCACTCGGTCGGTCGGGCGTGCGGAATAAAAAGACACACACACTCTCCTGGTTCTCCTTCTTTCCTCGCCCCCCGCCTGCCTGCCTGCCTGCTTGCCTGCCTGCCTACCTACCTACCTACCTACCTACCTACCTACCTACCTACCTACCTACCTACCTATCCAGCTCCCCATCCCACCTCCTTGCTTCCTTAGCGCGTTCGTCGGAACAACCTGTTCCGCAGGATCCGCCGTAAAACTTACCCCACGTGAACGCTCATCGGGCGCACGCGAAGCGCGCGACTCGCGCGCGCGGACGCACGCACACACACTCGCTCACTCATTCACTCACTCCCTCCCTCCCTCCCTCCCTCCCTCCCTTTCACGTGCGCGGCGCTTTTTCCCAGCGGAATAAGGACATACGATAGTGTGCAAATTACGTTACTTAGTTAGGATAGTTAGTCGGGTCAGCGACTTATTCTGCGAATTTTACGTCCGCTCGTTGCTTCCGCTCGCGTTAAATAAGGTCTCGCACCGGCTGACGACGACGACGTATTTCTCAGAGTTTCCTTCCGGAGAGTGTTTTTATTTTCGCCTTGAAAATTCATTCTTCGACCTCGTCGCTCCCGCGTCTTTCACCGCTCGTTCACCGACGAGCATCGTGCGTTCATTCGCGTCGCGTCGTGAGAGCGTGCGATCGAAAATAATAATGACGTGCGGCTCGGTTGTAGTGAAATAAGAGCCTTTATTTCGTCCATCGAAAATTTCTCTCTTTTGTTCTCCTCTCTCTCTCTCTCTCTCTCTCTCTTTCTCCCCCCTCTCCTCCTTCACTCTTGTTCTCTCTCTTTCTCTGCGCGCACACATGTGGATATTTGCAAAATATTCGGATTAAAATTAAATTCCTGAAATTGTGCAGCGTATCACGCATCCCTGCGTGATACCGGGTTTACCCGTTCTACCGATCCAGCCCCCTCGACCTATTATTTTTAACGTGCTGTATAATGATACAGGGGTTAAAATTACAGCCATAAATAAATACACAGATTATTTATATTACGTGTTAATTCGAATTTAAACACTTTGCATGTACAGATACCTTTTTAATTATCTCAGGTTTCAATATTCAAAATTTTATTACCGACCTTGAGCTCTCGCGCATTATATCGGGGCATTGCGTGAGATCATTGTTGCGCGATGTTTTTGCGAATAAAGGTAATACGAACGATGTGTTAACACATGCACTATGTAAATTTGAGTATCCATTCATCGGTTCATGGTTGATCGGATCGGAGCAAGGGAAAATTGGAAGGCGATGAGCGTGTATTACCGATCGGTTCGCGCGCGCCAAAAGTCATTACGTCAGATGTTTATTAATTCGTGTTTATCAGTCGGTCGAAAAGTGACAATCGAATTAACTCGGTTTCGTGACACGCTCGCCGTGAACGCCGGCTGAAATGCCGGCGTGTGCGAGAGTACGCGATTGCGCGAACGGACGGCGCATACGCGACTATTCCGACTATTCTCCGGCTGTAATGGTCGTCGATTGAATTCCGCGGCTCGATCGATATTACGAAGGGCGTGCCGAAAGTAAATGTCCCCATTGTGACAGTTCCTGGCCTCGTAAGAGATATATCGGCTTGGCACCGTGAGACTCATGCGTGCTTACGGCTACATCCGTCACGAGGTCCATTTCTGACGCGGACAGAATGCCGGCTCGTCAGTGCCGGCAATGACAGAGAGAACATTGAATAAACTTTGAAACACCGAATAAAATTGCAATTAAATCTCACAGTTATATTCCCTCCATCGGATTCCGGAGTCTTCGGGCGGGAAACTGTGCTACTTTCGTCGGATAAAAGCCGCGGAAAAATCGCGCGGTCGTCCCGGTCGGACTTTCCGCGGCCGGCAAACTCGCGAGATAGAAAATCCCGTCCAGCGACACTTTCCTCGTGACCCAATGAAGACAACGGCTCGCGTCCGGTGTGGCGCGCTAATGAAATTTATCGTTCTTACACGTGCGCCGCGTGCACGTGCACCGTCGCGCTCGCAACGTGTCAAATACGATGCGCGGCGTGTTAATCGATTCCCATTATCGCGGGATCCGCGTGGCGGCAGTCAATTACAGTAATAGGCAATTATAGATCACCTGCTTATACGGCGCCGGTTATGCAGTCGTAAAAAGCCGAGGGCGCCGCCGAGCGCTCGCGGGCGCGCGGAGCGGCGCGCGTCTATTGATCGGAACTCCGCGTTCTTCTCCGATCTAACTGCACCGTAATCGCAATCGACTTCCGACGTTCGATCGATTCGCCGCCGCCGCCGTCGACACACAGACCGATTAGAAGTTGCCGGATACGGAACGGCGCGTTCGTTTCGACCGAGAGAGCGCCGGAGCGTAGAACGCGAGAAACGTAAAAGCCACCCTTACACCATGCGAGAAACGTACGCGCGACGCATCTGGCAACAAGTTGCCCAACAAGCGGCAGCGTAATTTTTCCCGAAAACTTGCGATGCCGGCGGCTCTCGCGGCGAGCACCGCCGATGTCTCACGACCACTCGCGTCCGTATCGATTCGCGTTCGCGCGAGGAAGTCTCGGCGGGCGAGTTGCTTCGAGTCTGGTCAAGCTTTCGATACTTTGTCACCCGTCGTGTGTCCGATATTGTGGATAAGCCAGGGCTCGCTACATGTAATTTGCGCGTGAGCGACGCAACATCTCGACGAAAAGAGCGAGTTCGTCGCGCGAGCAATTCGTCGCGTGAATTAGAGCGGATCCCATTTCCGCGCCGCCGCGTTACTCATCGCACGTGCAACTGCAATCTCGCGACACAATTTCTGGATGGTTGCAGTTTGCGCGCGCGGGAGCGGGGCGACAGCGTGAGCAGGGCTTAACGGACGGGAAAACGGGAAAACGGCGAGGAGAGGAAAGACCGAAAATGGATGTCTCATCTCGAGTCTTTTTTCTCGACGTCGTCAGACAAGAAGGGCGAGGAAGGACGGGCGGTCGGGAGACCAGAGCGCGCGGCAGAAAAAGCGCTTAATCGGAAATACCTACTGTGACCAGACAGACAGACAGAGAGAGAGAGAGAGAGAGAGAGAGAGAGAGAGAGAGAGAGAGAGAGAGAGAGAGAGAGAGAGAGAGAGAGAGGAGGAGGAGGAGGAGGAGGAGGAGGAGGAGGAAGAGCGAATGAGTGGGGCGCGAAAGAAAAGGTAGAACGGGAGTTCGGGGACCGTGCGGGAGACGCGTAATTAAGTATTGATCAGGGCGGTGGCTTTCCGCGCTCCTACGCTCCACCTGTTGCCCATTCCTGTACGCTCGAGAAGGCGTCGCAATTCGATAGAGTGACCTTTATCTCGTGGCATCGAGATACCTGGAGTATGCTTCATCGGCTAGTTGGTCTACGCGGTTATCCCGGTCAATCGGAATAGCGAGCGTCGCGACGTGAGAGACGACGCGGTATCGTGTTTCATTCGAGTTTTCGGGAGGCAATAGAACGAGAGAGGGACGTTTGAGAGGACGAGCTAAGGGACGAACGATATCACTCGAGCAGCGGTCTCTAAGCAGCGGTAAATTACGCGCGCGCTACTCGTCAGGCGTTTGTGTGCGAATCAGATAGTGAAATCGACAAATGAGGCGCACCGTCGATTGTAGTTTTCGACAAAATCGGCTAAAGCGGGAGAAACTTGCTCGGAGAGGTGTTGCGAAATTGACGGCGAGTCAGGCGAATTAAATAGCCGTAAATTTTCGTTAATTTTCATTACAAGATCTGCGCGCGTTGGATGTGCAGGGCGTGAATTTATCAGCGAGCAAAATTATGAAACAATTTACTATTAATTTCGAACATGAATTAGTATCCTGTTACGTTAATATATTAACGTGAATGAATATTGAAGTCAATATTAAACTATAAATATTATACACATACGTCCAACAAGAACGTCATTTTCGCGTATTCGTATTTAATGTTGCCGTTCAAATGTCGCCGAGGCCTCGACGACAAATTGCCGAAATTGTTAACGCGCTCATCCGGATAACGGGGAGGCTCAAGTTCGCCTCGTAATATTTCTTACAGCTTTATTATACGTCGATGGCGAAGAAGGGGGCGAGAAAGACAGAGAGTACATAATACGGTTATGTTTCAGCGCAAAATAATTGACCCAGTTGGGCAATTAACGCGCGAAGGTTGCTCGACGATGGCTCGGTGCGAAACGCATGAGTCCGGAAAAATTCAGCTCGTATATTCATCATCCGACGCTGCTCGCACGCCGTTTAAAGAGACGAGAAGAAAATGATTAAAGACCAATCGAGTCACGTGTCGCCATCCGACGTTGTAAGACCGACGCGGCGGCTCGTCATGTTCGCGTGTGGGATCATTAATGAAGCGGGAAGGGATCACGCGTATTGTGCGGAATGTCGATCGACTCACCACTGCGAGATGGAACACCCATCCGTAACACGTTTTTCGCGTTTCGCGCGATGGACGGGCGAACAATGAGCGTTCCGAAAACCATCGTGTAACACCTCGGGCCAACGAAATATGACGAAGGGCTGCGCGGATCAACGTAGGGATTACACGCTCAACTAATTTGATGCGCGTCCCGGTGCAGCTTCTATCCTGTTCCTCCCTCTTCCTCCCGCCGCCTCTCTCCCCCTCTCTATCTCTCGGTATCTCTCTACTGTGTTCTCCGTCTCTCTCGTTCTCGTTAATCCGTTCCTCGTAAATACGTTTGGCTTGAGGTCGATCCTTCTGCGACTCGCCGCATGCTACGCTGAATTCCCCGTGTGAATTATAATTCATTATTTCGTCAATATGATCTGTGCATATGCAATGCGCAACGCATGTCGGTAATGCAATTCGGCGGCGAGTAACATTTAAACGCGCTCGCAATCGAATCGAATCGGTCATGCCACGTGCAATCGACACCAGAAATTTATCGCTTATTTGCACTTCTCCTCAGACAACGCGAGATAATATATCTGCGTTATCGCACATCTACAGCAATTACTTAATCATCAATCTTATCTGATGTTTCGCGTTAAAAATCGGCTGTCGTGTCAGCGAGTCGTGTTTGTGATAGAAACCACCAACGTGTTCAGCAGCCGTCTAAAGAATGAGAAGATCGATCTGACCAATTAAAATCCCTTCGCGACATGTTGTTCATGCGTTTCCCCTTGTTACGTAATTTCTCGCAACTAGAATAATCATCGCCCGGGTGGTCTTTTTTTTCGGAGGCGATGGAGCAAATCGAATGCGCTGAATGCAACATCCTGCATAAAAGTACTCGTCTCGCACTTGGACAACCCCTCTCTATAATTGTATCAATTCTCTCCCGGGGTTTGACAATTCGAAATGTTCCCTCGTTAGCACGTTGTTCTCGCCAATCCCCGTTTCGCCATTCGTAAATGATGCGATTATTGTGTAAATAACGTTCATTTCATCGCGATAACGATGTCGAAATTTAATAGAGACGGTCCGTTAGATAGTTCGGACGGACGATCGATATCACGATTGCATTCTACCCCGTTCTACCACCCCCCCCTCCTGCTCCCTCCCACCCGAACTGCAAATATTTCTACTGGTCGAAGTTTAATCGCGCATAACGGACAACAGAGGCGCGCGGATTTTTTCCGTCGCGAAAAAGCGCGTGCCTGCTAAATTATAGAGGCATTAGAGGGCCGAGCCTATTAACGTCTCTGCCAGGCCAGCGAACGGCGAAAAATTTGGTAGCCGCATCGAGCTTTTTTCCGCCTTCATACCTGAAATATTTCATGATGTTGCATAAGTAACGCAGTTAATGACCGACGCCGGCCGCACCGTCGCAATGGTTACCATTACCGCGGCGATGTAAATGGCAATTTAAAGATCATTTGATTTTTTATAGGCAATCTGTAATCATGAGATCTTGAATATGCAAAACCCATCTTTGAAAATTACTAATGCGCGCCTCTCTCGTAACGCGGCGAGACAAATAAATGGACGATCAAGTCCTGTAATTCTCTCCGCCGCGAATAGCTCAGACACGTTAGTGTTAGTCATCGCGTTTCGCTCCGACTAGCGGGCAACTAGTACTAATACCTCCTCCCTCCTCCCCTCTTCCCCGCTCAAACGCCTTGAATTCCATTTATTGCCGAAGATGGGGAAATCTGTTTAAAGCATAGCTCGCGGGGAGCCCATTCTCCGATTATTTCGACAAGTTACTTCCGCCACAGGCACAGGTTTATCGTCCCGGCGTTGCTTCTCGTTCGCGGTAGCGGAGCTCTTTGAAACGAAGCTATCTCCCTGCAAAGTACGCCACCCTTTGACGGTGCTCGATCGTCAGAGGGAGAAATAAGAGAGTGTACTTGAAAACGTCTTAGAAACGCAAAGCTACCAGTGTTTAACGTTCAGAATTCACGCACGCACGCACGCAAAGTACACACGGTGGTAACGACGCGTACGGGACATTTGATGGGACAGCTCTCGTCCGTGTCCTGACCGATCGTCCGAAGCTGTCGGTTCTCACGTGTGTTACGACTCTGCCTTTCCTTTACGGAGTACGTTTAGAATACGCGACCGACATTGAGTGATTTTGCAAATCGAAATTGGGTTGTCCCAGCTTTAGTCCACTGTCGCAATTACCTTCATTCGTGCGACTCGAGAGAGAGAGAGAGAGAGAGAGAGAGAGAGAGAGAGAGAGAGAGAGAGAGAGAGAGAGCGACGAGAGCAAAGAAAGAGAGAGGGAAACGATAAGAGAAAGGGTGAGAAGGAGAGAGAGAGAGAAGGGCCAAAGGAGACGCAGAGCGGCAGTTCAGTCCCGATGCGCCCTGGGACACCGGTAGCTTCTCACCGCGGAAAGCCGCTCGACCGACCGGTTCAACCGGTTCTCTCTCGTTCTCTCGGCTAAAAGAGCAGCGAAAAGAGAGATGGTAACGTCCGCGGGATAAACGCAGGCGCGAAGGGGGGCAGGAGGGTAAGGGTGTGGCGGCCGGGTTTGAAGAGAATGAAGAAGGCATAAGGACGAGGATGAGGATGAGGGCATCGACAGAGGCAGGAGGATGAGAGAGAGAGAGAGAGAGAGAGAGAGAGAGAGAGAGAGAGAGAGAGAGAGAGAGAGAGAGAGAGAGAGAGAGAGAGAGAGAGAGAGAGCGCGACGGCAGTGGCGGATTATTCAGCGGGCGCAACAGGCGCGTGCCTGGGTCCTCTCGTGTACAAAGGGACCTGGAGTTCTGTCATTAGCATATCAATATCCGCGGGATGATTAGATCATCAGGTGTAGCGAGCGCAGCTCACCTCGATTCGCGTAGCGTCGTTTCCCTCTCTCTCTCTCTCTCCGTCGCGAAGGAGATTCGCGCATATATGAATAGCGTCGCGTCTTCTCTCGGTTACACATCCGTTGTCGATTACCTTCCTCCACACGTCCTCCAGTCCTCCAGAGATTCGTTTTCCCGCGGCTATTCAAAGCTCTGGTCCGATTCGCTGCGCTCTCGCGATCTCGATTCTTCGCCGAGTGAGAATTTTACTCGCGCCTTCGTGGGGGGCTTTGTGATGTAACAATGCTGCGATATTGTCCGACACGTTGCATTATATAAAACATGCGCACGTACGTTTGCGCTACAGAGCTTCTCGATGTTGCGGCACGCTCGCTCAAGGTCTCGAATTGCCTTAATCCGCCCGTGAGGCAGGAGGGAGTGAGAGGAAGACGGTGTAAGGTCGTTCGACCGGCGATGCCTCGGCTCGCGGGATGCCGCAGGGGTAGAGGCGAGGAAAGAGATGAAGGCTGCTCGGGAGCACGCCGGGCCCCGGCTGGCCCGACGTGTTTCCGGTGAATGGCGAGCGCCGGCCACGAGCCAACGTCCAATCAGGACGGCAAACGATGCTGGGACCACGCGTGCACTACTCGCTCCGATGCTCCCTCTGCCCTTCTCTCTCTCCCTCTCTCTCTCTCTCTCTCTCTCTCTCTCTCTCTCTCTCTCTCTCTCTCTCTCTCTCATCCTGTTGCCCGTCCGCGATCCGCTGCTTCACCTTCGTGTTCTGTCGACCACGGACCTGATCCTGGCTCCTTTCTTCTTCTTCTTCTTCTTCTTCTTCTTCTTCTTCTTCTTCTTCTTCTTCTTTTCAGTGTGCACCTCTCTCTTGGCTTCTTTTTAAATTCATTATCTTTTATTTCGTTGGCACTATTATCGTCCTCATTATGCGATTGATATTATAGGGTCAAAGAATTCGATGACGCATCGGTTTTACTCTCGAACGTATGAATTATCGAGAAACATTGATTATACGCGAGAATGTATGCGTGCTTGTAATTTCATGATCGATGCTGCGCGAGGTTACATCTTAATTGCGCTAGAGATTTTTTCAGCGTGCGTATATTTCCCTCTCGATTGAATCGCGAGTCGCCGGAAAATCCCACTCGGGGATATAACAATGGGCGAAAATATAAGTATAAGTTCAGTAAAAGCGCACTAAAGTAATATGGAAATCTATCACCTGTCTGATACGATTCGCTGCGCATTAATCCGACGAAATATCTTCGTATCAATTACCCTCTTTCCATTTTCAGTTATCCGACACAATGCAAATCTCTATCATTTTTAATATGAATTTTCGCTTGGAATAGTTGGCTTATAATATATAGCAGTCGCCGGGATGAATTATGATGACGTGCGCAACGACGAGCCGCAAAAGGGCTAAAACAAGTTCGCGTTTCAGCGCTAAGAGATATTCCTTTTTACTTTATCTCTCCTTGATCGAAGAGATCGAGATGATTATCTCGCGGTATCCTCATTTTACTGTGGTTAGAGCCCTGTCTCTCTCTCTCTCTCTCTCTCTCTCTCTCTCTCTCTCTCTCTCTCTCTCTCATAATCCTCATAATCCTTGCTCGGCTTGCTGCTTCTTCATTCCCTCAGTTATCGCGACGAGCCTCGCCGCGACCATTATTCGCCATCGTCGACGAGTCCGGAGCTACATTCGAACAGGAATCGAAACCGGTTTCATTTCGGCGGGTTCAATTTTTGATGCTTGTGGGTAATGTCGTAAATAACATCGCACTGTTGCGGATACGTATATGCTAGATATCGCAAATAACGCGCTGTTAGCGGGGAAGCTATATCTCTTTTAATCGACGAAATATTGTAAGGATTAAACTCGAGCGCGGTTTGGAAAATACGAGAGAGAGAGAGAGAGAGAGAGAGAGAGAGAGAGAGAGAGAGAGAGAGAGAGAGACTCGCGAAAGTAACGTTTTATTCTCATATCAGGAATATCTCTAACTTTAGCTATATCGCAGTGAGCACAATTATATTATTCTTGATATCGCGCATACACACACACACACACACATACACACACACGCGCGATCGGGGAGCTATAAAATTCCACATTTCAAGTATTCAAGTACTCGCGATACTTCTGCCGATAGTTGAATTCACTTTTTTATCCGTTGCGAATAAAAGTTGAAATTTATTTTCGCGACGTCTATCTCAGCGTCGAAAGTTAAACTCACCGAGGAATCGGCTCCGATCCATACTTTCAATGCAACGTACTCCGCGTATCACCGCAGGGTAGAACAGAAAAGGAAACGAAGAGTGAGAGAGGCGGCGGCGGGGGAGGGGCGGGAAGGAGGAGCGAAGAAAAGAATAACATTCATAAGACGGTATAAGCTCACCGAGCGCGTCGACAGTGTACCGAGACGAGTTCTCTTTCGCCGCACTTATACATAACTACAATAATAATTATTAACTGCCAGTTCATACACATATACTTACACACATGCGCGCGTCTCCGCGTCTGAGCGCAATCGAGATACGTTCCCTCTTTCCCCAGACGGTTTTAGAAAGAAAACGGTTCTCTCTCTCTCTCTCTCTCTCTCTCTCTCTCGTATATCGAGACGATCGGTAAATACGTTAAATAATTATCCGATTTCCTCCGGCACGCATGCTCGCGCGCGTCTGCCAACATCCCACCGTCACTCTCTCGACGGCGCTTCATCCCCGCGAACATTCGCGCCCCTCTCTCTATCCCTAGGGTTTATTTTATCGATAGCCGCGTGGGAGAGACAATACTCCGGGCTATACTACTACTGCAGGTCGCAGGGGCCAGCGAAAATATTTACTCTGTTATCGTTCAGACCGGGCGCCCGCGCGTGTGCGACATAGACTTTTTTCCCTTGACCAGCGCCGCCGCCTCCGTCGTCGTCGTCGTCGTCGTCGTCGTCGTCGTCGTCGTCGTCGTCGTCGTCGACGACGACGGAATACCCGTCGCCGACGACGAAGTTGAACGTCACGATGCGACCGAGCGGACGCACGCACACAATTTTCTCGCTCCCTTATCCCGCCGCGCAATTCCTCTCCGCCTGTCCGTGACTGCTCCATCGGTTTTTCCCCGACGCGAAAATGTCACGCTGCCCATGACGGCGCTTGTAAGAAGATGGATGAATGTGCCGGGATGGGCTGGGCTGGGGTTGGTGGCGCGAGACCCCTTTCGCCTTTCGTGCGTTTAGACGCTCGTTATTTGGCCAACGTTACTGGAGCCTCCGCTTGTTTTTCGATATTCTGCCTGAGACATCGTGCCTTTAATCTTCGCGCTGATAAGACACGCCGGGCTTAAGCCAGATTGATCTGCTCCGCCGTCGTCGCTTGACCTTCAGCGCCTTCGCGGGAGTGTCCCGCGGTGGCCGCCGGGCGATTTCTCGACCGCAAATGTTTGAGGATGAACGGGGAGAAATGATCGTGGCCGTTCCAAGAGCGAGCCATTCGATCGGTTCGGCGGGCTTTCGCAACTGAGAATTGCGGAGGCCCGATCGATTAAAACGGGAATAGATGTCATTGGCTTTGCGGTTAATTTCTGGAGAATTCCGCCGTCGTGATATGTGTTTCATCCGACGCGTATTTTGTCGCATATTTCGTCGCGTATTTCGTCGCGTCTCGCCATCGGGACGTTTGATGTAGTTTTAACGACGAAAGTTGAAAAGCTGCTGACGAACGACGGGTTTCACCTTCAAAGTTGCCGTGGGAAAAGATCGGCGCGACGCGTTTATCGTAGAGATTGTATCGTTTATGCTGAGAGTAACGAACGCGTTGGAATAACGCACGGACGTGTATGCAAATTAATATCTGTTTTGATGGAGTTTTCGAAATGTAATTTATGCCAATCTCAAAATAACCGAGTCGTATATTATGTTTCTAGCGTGCGTGTTGGTGTCATCAGTGTGATTCGCGCTGGAAGTAGTTTAATTTAATGCATAATTAATTAACAGTAGCGATGCTTTTGTGCGCCGACGTTGCTGCGTTGTGTATTACGAAATATTAATATCGTTCGCAATAATTATTCTTACAGAGGCAATCCGCCAAGTGTCGCGAGACGCGGATAATCTTTTTTCGCCGCGCGAAATTTAAATTCCCGCAAAATTTTTACAAATTAAGCAGCCGTGCTTGCGGCCGGCGATACGGATCTTGTTATTTTTCCGTATACTTTAAATATTCCGTAATCTCCATTTACTGTTTTTATCGGAGGTTTTTATCGGAGGTAGCAGCGGGCTTTCATTGTCGTCCATTAGAGCTTGAAATTAATATACACTTTTCCACGGGCAAACATTTCCTTGTTCGTAAAAATATTACGCGTCCGTGTTATTCTGAAGAAAGGAGGGCGCCCTCCACATGGTGCATTAATGCGCACCTATGTCGTTTAAGCGGGCGGACGACGACGACGACGTCGACGTCGACGTCGACGTCGAGAGACCACCTACGACAAACAAAAGAGCGCCGGTTCGACGAAAAAAGAAGAAAACTCGTCTTTGAGGCGTTGATCTTTAAAGGCGCGATAAACCGATTGTACTCGTCGCTTGATCCACTATGACTGTCTTTATAGTCGCTGCTTAAGTGTAGTAACATGAGCCCGCTCTTCTTTAGCTTGCGACGCTGGCCGCTTGCATGCTGCTTGCCACTCGCGTGGCACAGCCGTACTTTTAAAAGCTATCTTCCCTCGACAGCGCTCTTTTATCCCGTCTTCTCGCTCTGTCGACGGTCGTGGCGTTTCTTTTATATCGCGTTTGCTACGTATCATTCTCTTTTGTCCCCCCGGCGAGAAGAAGAACGAGAACCGCGAGCAAGTAGACAAACGTTCCGACAAATATTTTTCATAGAGTGCGAGGAGGAGACAGAAGCCTGAGGGACAGAGATGGAGAAAAAAAAGTGAGGGGAGAGTGAGGGCAGAGAAAGAGAACCGCGTCAATCTGTCATAAGCGTGTTCGCGATCCATCTGTGACAACCGGATATCGCGACGCGGCAGAATGGCCGGAGAGCTCCATCCGACCGCAGATTCTATGACAAATTCAGCGTCGATTTTTCTTCGCGCGCTAGTCCGCGGCTCGCCGCCGCTATCCGGTTAATTTCCGATATTAAACAGTCCGAAATCGGGCGGTGCAATCCAATTAGAACCGGCTGAAAAAAAGCATGATTTCATTACCCTGGGGCTCGTCTGCGAAATGCGCGCGCGCGCGCGTGCGAGGAGCAATAAACGATTTTACGGGGAGGGAATCTTCTGGTGAAAAAAGTTAAGACGCCTTGTTTGAAGTATCAAATTTGGAGGAGCTCCGAAACTCCGTCTCGGTCGTAACAACTGCGGGCAAGTACGAGCGCGAACACTTAGAACCTGAATAAGTAACAACGCCACGGTCGTCGCAACACGAATCGCGTTACGAGCGTCGCGCGCGCGAGCGCTCTTGGGTTCAACTTTATTGTCGAATACGTCGTGGGACGGAAGGCCCCACGAAGCTCGGCGATTATTCTGAAACCGGCCACACGCTGCGAGAGCAGACATCGTTCCACACGACGAAGTGGGTTAGCTGTCTCCTTCTCTCTGTCTCTGTCTCTGTCTCTGTCTCTCTATCGGCGAAACTTCTCTCCCTGACTTCTACATGATTACCTCAGCTAGTTAGCGTGGCGCCAGCCATTACGTTGATCGATGCACACACCTATGATTTATTATAGATTGACTATCTATTCGCGCGAGTTGGTCGTAACGAAGAGAGATAGAGAGAGCTTAATCAATGCTTTTTCACCTCGTTCTCGCGCCGCGACGAATCGCGCGTCTTTGGTCGTACCATGAAGTCCGATCGCGATCCAATGATTACGGAGGTGCTGGAGATGCACTTACAGCGCCATTATACGATGTTATTAGTGATATTATGAATGCGTACAAGCTTGGACATTTTATCGCGATCGGAAAATTGATCGTTATTGCGAGACGCGCGAGGCCACCGATATAAATCAAGCGTACTTAGCATCGACAGCCGAGGGGAAGATTTTCCTCTTTCTGTCGCTCCCTCTGGAGACGGAGCTCGCGCGGAAGCATGCGACAGCGAACGAATTAATGTCACGAATTAAAAGTCCGCGGCAATTGTCGCGCGCAGCTTCGCCCCGGACATATTTCCGCGGTAGACGACGCGACGGCGAGCGCGCGCGAAATGGAGATTTCGTGCGAACGCGCGCTACTACGCAAACAATCGCGATACGCTTTCAGCGGCTGCTGCGTCGCCCCTGCGTGCGCGTTAATAGATATTTGTTCGCATCAGAGATATTAAAGAGTGAAACGTGCGCATGATAAATACCGGTTAACACGGCGGAAGCCGGGAAACAAACGCGATGAGTAATAACGACCGCGAATTTGCGAGGAGGTGAGTAGCGCTTCTGGTTTGCTGCTGGCGGTCGTATGATGCCGCGTCGCTGTGTGAAAGAATGAGAGAGAGAGAGAGAGAGAGAGAGAGGAGGAGAGAGAGAGAGAGAGAGAGAGAGAGAGAGAGAGAGAGAGAGAGAGAGAGCGGTACAGAGCGCGCGACACCGCCCTTTCTGAGCTCTCCTTGGCTTCTTTGACCGGCGCGGCGAGTCGGCTGCCGCGAAGTTAAGTGACTGACACGCGTGGCAATTGGGGTTAACTGCGCGTGTCAATTGGCACTCGGATTCGACGCGGTGCGGGCGAAATTCGACCGCCCGGGCGGCTTAATATTATGCATACAATTGGGCGTGTCACGTACTGCGACGCTTTTATACAGTTACGTTCGTTCGGAGCACATTGTCGCGCCGAGAGCGTGTATTCCGAATTTATGCCGTCCGTGGGTGTTGCAGGTGGTGGTGATTTGTCGTCCCTCCGTATCGTTCAGCATCGATTCGTCATTCTTTTCCGCCCTTTACCGGTAGATAAAACCGTCACATGTCTGCCGGTGTCCCTCGGAGGAAAGTACGCGATGGGGAGGCCCTTAATTGGGAGATTCGGGGATTAAGTATTGACGCGAACTAAATATCGCCGAGATTTATCGTGTCTATTAGTCAATCGCATTAGCCGAATGAACGACTGACGCGGCCGCGCGATATATGACGCGCGATGCGCGTCCGAACGATTTGCGTTTGCGCAACATTATCAGCCATTGCATAAACATTACAATGACGGTGCGCGCGGCACGGTGTGAAAGTATCAGGTTGTCATTGGACGTTTGATGAAAACGATTCAGGCGAGGCAGGGCGACGACCGCGACGGACCAAACGGAATTCTAATCACGTCGAGCTCGGTGACGAGCGATACCTCCTTAGAGTTTCGGCGGGATATATCACGAAGAGCCGCGGAGGGAATAAACCGTCCGTCGAGTATGGGAACACGCGGCTCGCAGGGGCGGTAGATAAGTGGATCGTGCCAATTCGATTCCGCTGGCTCAATTATACGCAATTGACCCGTTGACGTGCGAGCGCGTCTTTGTTCGTGGGCATGTCTGATAACTCTTCGCGGTGATTGACAGGTCGTGCGGGATCATTGGTATTCATCGTGGATCCGTCTATCGCACCGGCGGGTTCCATTTTTTCCTTTTCCCTTTCGCTCCTACTCTTCTCGGGGAGGCCACCTCTCCCTCTCCTTTCCATCCCCTTACCCTTTAGTCTCCTGTCACCCTCGGCTCTTTCTTTCTTTCTTTCTTTCTTTCTATCTTTCTTTCTTTCTTTCCTTCTTTCTTTTTGGCGCTCTCTCGCTCCCCCGACCGATCTCCTTTTCTACTTACTTTTCGCGCTCGTTATTCCTTTTCAGCAACCTTCTACCCCTGCTAAATGAGTTTTCAAGAATTTGTTGTCGCGTCCCAAACCCCATCTCGTATCTTCAGAGTATTCCCGTATTCGATCGTGGCCCCGCGGAACTTCGTTAAATTTGCCAACTATCCTGTAATTTCTGATACAGCGATAATTGTTCATCTTTGCTGCCGCGATCGCAGCGTTCGATGTTTTATTAAATTCGAACGAGAATTGTCGATGCAGGCCTGGCGGAGTCGGTCTCGCTTGAGCCACCGAATCGCGGAGCTCGTCGCGTCGTCGTCTCGGTCCGACGAAAAGGAAAATAGAACGATGTCTATTTTCCGCTGTCGCGAGCGTTCATCGTGTGACGTTAATAGCGGCGTGTACGTGAGGCGTGTAGAATTCGATAGAAGATACGAATACGATGCCCATGTATCGATCCCCATATATGTACCCCGCACTAAGATTTACACGTTCATTCTAGTTACAATAATATCGAGGGGACACACAGGAGATAAACTGAGCGTATTATATCCACACTCGAGCTGTGTTTAATTGATATCAATATATTTCACATCGAGACACCGCAGTCGAAATAGGTATATAGATTCCACATTAATCGTGCAAATTCCCTTGAACCTGAAAGACCAACAGAGAACGAAGCACAGAGTACAATACTACACTGGTTATTGTCTTTGTAATCATTTGTAGAAGCGCGGTAAGAGACATTAAGCCTATATAGTGTTGTCTCGAGGTTCTCTATTGATCCTGCGAGTTTGTCGGTATTTGCAGGATTAACGTAGAACGAAAATTTCGACTCGGCCGGAGTGCTCTACATTTCTCCCTCCCCCGGTTATATAATTTTCAACATCCCGCTTTTTCCCAGCCGCCCTTCCCGGCCTTCCCGGTAACCGCTTCACAAAGCAGACCGCTGTCGGGGAGGTAGTCGCTTGGGATTAACCGAGGAATAAGATTAACAACCGCGGGAGAGACGCGACGATGCGTCTGAGGGAAATATGTTCGTATTCTTTGTGAGATTTCGAAGCGCGCGCGCGCGCGAAAAAAGAGCGGCCCTCGACGCCGCGGAAAGCCGCAAATGCCGAAGGAATACACAAGGAGGAGGACGCGCCGCAAGAAGGCAGAGACGTAACCATCTGGTTTTCGAAGAGTCCGACTTGTCCCCGCATAAGCACCGGATAATCTATGATCTGCTGTATAAGCGATTCGTCGTGGCGGTTTTATAACAGTCTGATTTCTTATGCAGCCGGATTTCCCGACTGCTGCGGGCATCTCACGCGCGCGCGCGGGGTTTGTTACGGGCGCCGATGGAGAAGAAAAAAGGCCCGTGAAAGTCCGCATAGTTTATCGATCGATCGTTGTCGAGGCTCCCAAGAGCGAGAGTCGCGCGCGTTTCGGAGAACTTTTGTCCTCGGCGATGAAGGAGGAAACTATTCGCTCCTAGTTTTCGCCAGAGTTTTCCCGAGCAATAACTCGAGCTCTCGAGGCCGCGCCGTAGATAACCGAGCGCAGGCCGGCGATAAGATTCTTCCCGAAAATATGCATTTTTGGAAATGCTTCCTGTGAGCATTTTTTCCCTTTACTCGTGAGACGCGCTCGAGTGGTAGCGAGTTGAAATCTGGGCTCTGCATACCCTACAAATTCCGCCGAATTTGGACAATATTATGCGGGTTATCGTCCTGCTTTGATGCAATAAATAGTTGTTGATATTATCCTCTCTATATTGGATCGTACTTGGGAAGGATTTCTCTCTCTCTCTCTCTCTCTCTCTCTCTCTCTCTCTCTCTCTCTCTCTCTCTCTCTCTCTCTCTCTGTCTATCTCACACCAAGCTGCTTAACATTTGATCATTTGAATACGTATAATGAGCATGTAACGAAAATTTGAACTCGTTAAGGTGTCGGTTAATGATGCATGATAAATTAATTCGTGTGGCATTAATGAGTTAGAAGTAAAACGGGAGACTGACGAAAATATTTTCGATGGAGATATTTGTTGTTATAAATAAATTCATAATTGTACATAAACCATCGCGCTCTCTCTCTCTCTTTCTCTCTTCCGCGCGCGCGCGCGCGCATACGCGCACTATATAATATTCCGCGCACGTTTTGACTCGGCAAATAAAAGGTATCGCAGGCAAACTCCCGGTTTTTCGGGAATAAACACACCCGCGTAAAATTCCCCGATATTTTCCCTTCCAATCAGCGACCCTCCAATTTTCGTATACAGAAGTAGAAACAAAAAACGTCATAAATCGATTCGCCGGGATAAAAGAGTTTGGAAATCAGTTCTCACTTGTTGGGAAGAAATGAAATCTGTCTCTTCTCCGTCGAAAGAGGGGCAATTTATTTTCGACATTTCGGAGAAAAATTCCCGATATTTTCCCGAAAAATACTGTCCGTCCCAGCGGACCGGGAGAATTCCTACGTTCGTCGCGCGTTTGGCCGTGTGTACGTTGTAGTTTCAACGAAAGAACGAATAAGAAAGAAAGACCGGACGGGCGCACTGCGGAGTAACGCGTTTGCGTTCGCTCTTCTTCGTGCGCGATCTTCGCGATGCACAGATGTTGCGTCTTTGCGGGAGAGTATTCGCTGCTACGACACGCGGAGAAAATGAGCGAGAAAGGACATACACGACCGATGCAAACCTCCGAGGGCGCGGACACACTGCGGCCACATGTCCTACGTACAGGAGGAATACCGCGAGAGATGCACCATGTGCACGCTCGGTTCGTTTCTTTCGAAAAGGAACAGCGACTAAGAGAGAGAGAGAGGGGGAAAGAGGGAGAGAGAGAAAGAAAGAAATCGGTTCGTTATACATCGGGCCCGAAACTGCGACTCGCGTCTTGCGGATGTATACTTTTGCACTCGGCTCGTTTTCGCGACGCGCATCATCGCGATATTCCTGAAGAAATCGCGACGAAAGATCAAAGATGGTCGACGTCGCTTCGGCGAGATTCGATGGGACAATCTCTCCCCGATCGCGTATTCATTGACGCGAGATATTAATTTTTAATATCTCACCAGCAGAGAGAAAGAGAGAGAGAGAGAGAGAGAGAGAGGGAGGGAGGGGGACAGAGCTTCGAGCGATCCGATACCTAAATTGAATCTTCGATCCCGAACGGGCCGGTTCGATTTTAAGTGACAGACATTAAACGACGTGACGCGGTTTACCGCGGCCTTGCCGCCAAGAGCGACAAGTTATACATCCCCCGTCAAATTTCCGCCCTAATAAAAAGCCGACTCTAATATCCCCGTCGCTTCCTACGATATATCCTGATAATATCGACAGAATCATCGGCGTGCTAAAAGCCCCTCGTAATTGACTACCATTAACAATCCGGAAACATCGAGGAGCACTTAAGTACGCAGCAACAAATCATTCGCCGCGCATACCGCGTACATTTTTAACCGGGCTGTTCGTGCCACTCGCCACTGGAAGAGTGACAATTTACATAAGGGGTGTCCGGGCTAATCGAAAGGCGACTACATACGCGTACATATGGGTACATATGTGGGAAAAGCGAGAAAGAGAAAGAGAAAGAAAGGGTCCAACACACGTTACACGCACATTCACGCATATCACATGCACAGAGAAGCGCTGACAGAGGCAGGTAGGGAGGGAGGGGAGGGGCGAGAGGCTAAAGAGACACACCGGGAAGAGCTGGATCGCAGGACGGTGGCGTATGCTTGCTTTTTCACGACACTCGGTCTTTGATCGGCTTTATGAAAATCCGATAATAACACCGCCCGGGGCGACCGGTGTTGTTTTGTCGCCGGCGCTCGGTCGGTTCGGGTTTTCTCGGCTCGTCAATAGTTTCCCGGGGAGAGAGAGGATCCGCCGCTCTCGCGCTCGCGCGCGCCCGCTCGCCCGCCCCCTCAAAAGTTATACCGAGACCCGAACCCTTCCCGGTGATTGCCGCGCGTTAGAACACCCTCGCGCATCCCTCGCGCGCGCGATCGTGTGTGCGTGAGCGTACGTGTGATTGTACTCGGTGTATATGTGCGTGAGCGCAAACAAACGAGCAATTTCTAAGTGGCCGCGCGATAATATTTCCGTCACGTTCGAACGCCGCGCGCCGGCGCGGAATCACGAGCGTATTCCGGCCTCATAAAATCGGAGAGAGATAACACACGCGAAGGATTCCGCTCGTCGATCGACTTCACCTCGGCTAATTTTATCGCCACCTACGTAACCCCGCTGAAGGGGCGAAGAGGTCCGTGGCTAATGAGATTTGACGAGGAGGCGGCGAAAGAAGCTCGCGAGGATCCGCGAGGAGCAGCTCCGTCGAAGCGTCGAGCTT
Organism: Harpegnathos saltator; assembly: GCF_003227715.2. NCBI lineage: Eukaryota > Metazoa > Arthropoda > Insecta > Hymenoptera > Formicidae > Harpegnathos > Harpegnathos saltator. Next base: position 197,731 of record NW_020229987.1, read on the forward strand.
TGGTGAATCGATCGGCCGCGGTACGGCCGATGTAAATGCTAATTATTATCAGATTAGGCTATATGCAATCGGCGTACAGCTGCACAATTATGAAGCAAACGCCGATGCATATCGCGCGCTCGCTCGATCGTTAATCGCGTTTGCGGTCTGGTATAAGCGAAATGAGCGATACCGCGCGCTGACGAGGGTTCGATACTCCTCCGCTCCTCCGTTGCCGTTCTCTCTCTCTCTCTCTCCTCTCTCTCTCTCTCTCTCTCTCTCTCTCTCTCTCTCTCTCTCGTTGGTCCTCCTCGGCGGATTAACGGCGATTTCTTCCAGCTATCGATTCCTCTCGTCTCACTCGTCGAGCCCGCTCGCGCAGTTTTGACGCTCACGCAACGTTACTTCATGTCGGTGATTAATTGCCGTCGCACGTCGTACCTTACGCGATAGAGACGCCGATGTTTTTTTCACGTTCCAGTCAATCGCGTGCTCGGGGAGGTGAATATTGGAGAAATTCCTCGGGTAAGGACCACCATTCAGACGGGTATTAATTTAATCGCCAGCTTCCACTCCCGAGCGGCTTTCTCACTTGATTTTCCTGCATTGTCATTTCCCCCTAACGACGTTCCCACGGCGAAGTTCCGGGACTTGAGCCTCTCTCCTCTCTCTGTCGACAAGTTCTCGAATTCCCGAGCCATCTTTTCCTCCTTGAGGGTTCAAAAATCAAATTTCCTCTCCTCCCCCCCCTCTCTCTCTCTCCCTCTCTCTCTCTCTCTCTCTCTCTCCCGTTGCGAGAGAGACGCACACGACAGCGCAACGAATTCGGGCTAAATCCGCAGAGTCGGATCGTCATGTTTGAAAGCCGCGTCGTCTGGCGAACCTGAGCATTATGTCCCGAGCGCTTGACGAAGTTTGGCGAGTGATGCGTCCACGAATTCGAAGGCTAATCTTCCGCGATGGCACACCGCGCTCTCGGATGTGTGTATTTCCGCACGGTTGCTCCGTCCGCTGCCACTGTTTATAAATTAATCGCGCGCTTAGTTTATCAATGATCATACGACGAAGTTAAACAAGCCGTGCAAACGCGCGCGCGCGCGTGCAAATCGTCCACGTCCGTAGTTTGCACGCCGGTCCATTAAATTCCCCGCTCGAACTTGACCCAGAGTACGCTCGCATCGGAACCGAACCAGCTGCATTCTTATCGAAGCATTTGCATTCGAGGACGGTAAATCTACTTTTTATACCTATGTTTCCGTAGCATTTGGTACAACCTGTTACTCTTAGACGCGAATGCCTCGCGTCTCGCGTCTCTTATTCATATCGCCCGCGGGCTGTCTGCCGCGCGCGATCAATCGCGCCGAAAGAGCCCGCTTTTATTCACGTCGCACCTCCAATGGAAATCTCGGTCGGAATCTCGCGTTGCAATTGCGGCGAATCCGCGGCGTGCCGCGGTAATCGCGACTTGAAGCGGACCAGGAGAAATGGCCCGCCCGCCACGACGTCGAAATTAACGACGGGAAATTAACGTTCCGACAGCGGCTGAGACTCGCTTTCGCGAAAGTGACATCGGTTACACATCGTCCCTCGGCGATGATACCGTACGTTCGACCGGATTCTTCCGCGCCGATCGCGGGTCGCGAGAAAAATATGTGTCTCGTCGCGCGCACGGAAATTCGGATCTTTCAATCGGACGCGCCATTACGTCCGATTGACAGCCGCACACGTACCGCATGACTCATTGATTTCCCATTTCGCCGACGCAACGGCGGAAGACAGAATGCGTAAACGCTCTGGGCACGGCGGATATTCATCCGCAGCTGCGCCCGTGCGCTCCGCGGTCTATTTGCCCGGCCCGTTGCATAATTTCCTATCGAGATTGTTAATCCAAGGGTTACGCGCCGCCCATGCGAAGCGGATATAAAATAAACACGAGTCACGCGGCAGCATTAGATCGCGCCGCCGGATACGATATCGGGGCCGGGGAACGCGGACGCAAAGAACCGGCTAACGTGATGTCGATATCGCGATCAATTAAAGGACTCTGGGCGCAAACGCACTTTGATGCGAAATACACGCGCGCGCGTGATTGCGGGCAATACGATTGATTCGGCCAGCAGACTTCTCCCTCCATCCTTCCCCCTGCTCTCTCGCTCTCTTCTTCCTCATTCTCCTCCATCTGTTCTCGCTGTCTTCTCCTCTTTCTCCACTCCCCCTTTCCTTTCTCCCTCCTTTCTCGCCCTCTCTCTCTCTCTCTCTCTCTCTCTCTCTCTCTCTTTCTCTCTCTTCCTTGTTAGTTTACGCGTCGCTATATCACCTGACCTCGCTCTCGGATTACTATACCGTGAGAAAGGGAATCTCGAGCTCTCTGAAAACTCGATCCGTCTCTGTACGCGTCACTCGACCAGTCGATAGTTATGGAACTAGAAAATATGCGCGTCCGTTTCTCGTTTGCATCGGTGTCCTCTTCCTCTCGCTGCTTGCCGTTCCTCCTCTCCTCTCGCCTCCGTTCCCTTCCTATCGTCGATCTCGCTTTCCATTTCCGCGCATTTTCGATTGTCTCTGTGCTCCGACCGTCTCGCCACGATTGGATTTATGCGAGTCGAATTACCCCGCTCGCGGACTTCGGAATGCATCGCACGCCCCGACGACGTCGGAAGTGATTTTTGTTCAATGGAGTAAGTTATTCGCGATTAACTCGCTGCCGGCCGTGTGTGCCTTTCTTTTCGCTCTTTCTCTTTCTCCTCCTTTCATCTTCTCTTTTCCTCTGCCTCTCTTTCTCTCTCTCTCTCTCTCTCTCTCTCTCTCTTTCTCTCTCTCCCCCTCTTCCTCTCTAAAAAATTTGCCGTGTCTTGAAAGTAAAAGTGGCGTGCAAATTTTATACTAGAAAGACTGGAAAGACTCTGTTTATCTCTTTCTGCGGCCTCTTTTAAAACGGCAACGATTGTTATCAGGGTTCAGCGTTCCATCGGACTTGATGGATTTATCGTCCGACACTTTGCGAAACTCCCGACCCCGTTTTTCAACCTATTATCCGTTGTTCGCACCTAAAGGATCGGTACACCCCTAAGAGATAAAGATTTGCCTGTTTCCTGCGCGCTTGTAAAGTTATCGGAGCTCTTGATTGCCCGGGACTTTTCCCGAAACAATGTTGCCCTGACCTTTACGGCACCGGAGGCGATCTATCTCCCCACGGAATGTTCGCGGCGACGTTTCCGACGAGTTTCAGGGTGTCAGAATCAAGCGCGCCGCAATTGTTTCCTGTGCGCCATGACGAGCGAAAAATACCGTGACAACTGCAATTGCCGCGGTGTACTCTGGTGGGTTAAGAAAAGTATTTAATACCTCTAGCTACCAGCGTCGAAACGCACCCCCGGGGAGTATCGCGTTTTTATCTTCACTACATGAATCGTACAATTCGTCGCAACGAGGAACGAGTATAACGTGAGAAACGAGGTATTAATTGCACTAGCCAAGCTCCAACTTGTACCTTTATTTTCACATATTTCATTTCAAGTAAAAAAAAAAAAAAAATAAAGAATACCGGAATTATTCACACTAGACGCGGAAGAAATAATAAGGGAATAATAAGAGAAAAGGGGAGAGAACACGAGACACACCCGACATGGATATCAAGGATTAGAAGAGCGAATAAATACCACTCGCGATTAACAATTATATAGTTAAAGGCGGCGCGGTCGCGCATGCACAGGCTCCGCGAGCCTGGCCGTTGCACCGTGCGTTACGGTGATTGCGCTAGGCGTATTAAGGATTAATCCTAGACTAAGGCTTCCGGCAGCTTAAAGATTAGAATGTTGCCGTGCGTCGTCGTCGTCGTTGTCGGTGTTACGGTACTTCGGCGCTCATCGTTTTCGTCGCTCGGCCGCTGCCTTTTACGTCATGCGCTCGTGGATGATCCGTATTACGGACGATAATTTATAACGCCTTCCGACATCGCTTCTCGCGAGGATCGACGAATTTTTGCGACGCGAGGGCGTACGTCAAGGGTACGCGGAAGGTTCGTTTTTCCGGCTAACTTAATGCCGACTTCCTTCTGCATCGTCGCGCCACTTTCTTTTCCGCCCAGCCATTACCCTCTTTTTTTCCGGCCGCTTCGTTTAAACGATAAATCCCGCCTGAGCGCGAATCAACGGACTGCTTCTCTTTAATTCTCTCCTGCCGAGCAATTTAGTTACCGTGCTCTATGCTTTTTCGTTAATTTTATTTATACATAAAGGTTGCGTCCTTCTCTTTCCGCGTCTCTCTCTCTCTCTCTCTCTCTCTCTCTCTCTCTCTCTCTCTCTCTTTCTCTCCCCCTCTCTCCCTCTCCCTCTCCCTTTTTCTCTTCCTTAACGTTGTTTTATTTTTACATCCAATGGGCAGTATTAAAGTTCCCACCAAGCAGAATAAAGTTTCATACTGAGAAATAATAGTTACTGTGCCATAAGAGCGTGGAGATGAGACAAACGTGTGAAAGTTCAACGAAATCATATTGTAAGACTTGTTCGTATCGATACAGTCGTAAGGGAAATCAAAAAAAAGAAAAAGACTACAGAAAGAGAGAGAGAGAGAGAGGGAGAGAGCAAGTCATCGAGAAGTGAGAAAGAAGCACGCGGCAGAAGTTTCCTCATAGTTTCGGCGAGGGCGAAGAGCGCTTGCGACTTGAATCGCGACGAAGGGTGGGTACGGCGAAGCAGGGACTACGAGGAACTATCTCTCGCAGCTCGGAGAGAGTCAGAAACAGGGTGGGAGCCAGGCGGCTCGGTCGAAGTACGACAGGAAAGCTCGTCGTCGCCGAGATGTGGTTTTGCCAGCGTTTGGCTAACCAGAGAGCGACGGGAGAAGAAGCGGAGGAGTACGACCGGACGTAATCCCGGAGGGAGGGTAGAAAGACGAAAAGGAGACACAAAACGCGCGCGCGAGGGACGATGACGAAGAAAGAGGCTGGAGCGCGGAGCGAGGAGGAGGCGATGACGATGGGAGCTGGAAGGGCAGGGTGGGACGGATTGAAAGGACCAAGGAGCAAGACAGTCTATAACGAAGAAGCTGCTGGTCGGCTCAGAACCGGTTCCCATTATCGCCCTCCTCGCTCGGCCACGCGTCTCCGTCCTCGTCGCACGCCACGCGAACGTCGAGCGACCGGCTCGATGCACCTGCAGCTGCAACTACGCCGTTCATCAGTTACGGCCGCTCCGCACACGCGCGCGCCCTCCGTCTCTTTCCTCCCCCCTCTCTTTCTCTCTCGTCGTCTCGTTTCTTCTCGTGCCGGTCGTAGCGCGAGCTCTGTGTCCTCCTTTCTCCTCTGCTCGGTCCTATTTCTCTTGTTCTCTACCCCTTCTTCTGGGACAAACAGGCGCACTCCATATCCCTCTCTCTCGCTGTACATGAGCTCCGTCTTCTTCTCTTCTTCCGGAGCACGTTCTTTGCCTTTCTCTCATCTTCTGAATCGAGCGAGCGGATTCCCCCTTCTCCACCTCCTCCTGCCTCTCTCTCTCTCTCTCTGTCTCTCTCTTTCTCTCTCTCTCTCTCTCTCTCTCTCTCTCTCTCTCTCTCTGTCTTTCCTTCTCTTTCTCATGTGCCTCTCTCACGATCGTTTCGGAGCGCGAGTCGCTCCGACGTCCTTCGTCCCGCGGTTGCTCGTGTGCGCGCGCTCCCTCCTCGCCGATCATACACACACCGGCGTAGCCCATTACCCGATATAACTTGTCCATAGGAGAGCCCCGAGGCTATCATCCGCAGAAGCCAATCTCACGCTGCACAAAACGCCGCTCCTTTGTCCCTCGGAGAACCGCAGAAGAACTTAAAGGACGAACATCTCGTTGCCCTTCGCCTCGGCTAGGGATTTCCCGTCGCCCACTTTCCTCTCCCTCCCTCCCTCCCTCCCTCGCTCCCTCTGTCCCTCGATAGTGGTCGCCGATCATCAGCGGTAATATCGAGATGGTGTAGCCGGTATCGGATTTCCGTCGAAGACAAGGCGCGACCGTCGATATAATGTGCCGTCCCGTTTGCGAGAAACATAATTTCCCCGCCACGACGATTTTGTACTTTTCGCGCGCGAGCGAAAAAGGGAGAGCGAGAGAGAGAGAGAGAAAGGGAAAGGGAAAGCGAGAAAGAGAGAAATTGACGGCGATCCGCATGATGACCGACACGGTCGATGCCAAGCAGGCGCACGCGCAATTAGAGATCTGAGGATTTTCTCGTCGAGCGGCCCTCGCTCGCGCCTCGTTCGCAGCAGCGAACATAAGTTTCCGGAAAACTGCGCGGCTTTAATCCACGATCGAGCGACAACAGCCAGGAGCTATCGCGCGCGTATCTGCACCTATCTGCTTCGAATTCCCCGGCGCGCGAATACCCGTGTGTAATAATCGGATTATAGAATCCGAATAACCGGGATGTGTGTGTTTGGTAATTGCGTTTTTGGTTCCCGAGGAAACGATACTGCAGTTTCGCCTCACGTCGACAAAGCGGCCGCGCGCGTGGCACCGCGCGCGGTCAATAACTCAATATACCCGCGAATATCGGCGTGATTATACGGCCGAATTTGGAATGTCGAATCCGAACATCGCTCGGCTTCCCTGGTAATTGGGTAGTTAAAAGGAAACGCTCGGCATCGCGCGATCTCGATCAACTCTCTCCGGGTGTGTGTACTGTAATAAAAAGAGATCGCGTAACAGAAAGAGCACCTTGCGAATCGACGCTTGTAACGAAGCGCTTCTGACCGGTGAGAGATTACCAATCGAGCGGGGGAGAGAGAGAGAGGAGCGAAGAATCCGCGGAAAGGAGGGAGGAAGGTCGGAAAATTTCTTTTTCCTTTTGTTCGAAACGTGAAACGCGCGCGGGGATACATTTTTCCAGCGAATGATTGCTTCTTCCCGCTCGGCCTGCCGATATCGCCCTGCTCGGACCTTAATTCCGTAATTCCGTAATTGCCGTGGAAGATATCGATTCCCCGGCTGCCGATGTAACGGAGACAAAGGGAAACGCGCGTTTCGCGCGACCAATCGCGCGCCATTGTTCCGCCCCGGACGGTTTTCCTTTCCTTTTCTTCCCTCCTTCCCCTCCTTCTTAAGCGTCGGGCGCGATTATACGCGCGTTTAATAATGGGAACGTTACGCACGCCGCGGTTCTCACGTGCCTTCCTGCCGTTGCCCTCGCGCGATCATTGTGTGCCAAAGTTCGTCTGCTCTTAAGGTTACGCCGTGTTACGGCGCATACACAACCGCGGAAACCTTAATTCCACGCCGCGCACCAACTAATCACTTCCCACGTGTAGCTACGTTACGTGTCATACATACGGATGCTCTCGCCCTCGCACGGGAAATGCATATCCGCGGCGGATCGTCGTGTATACAGTTACACGTGGCCACACGTTGATCACGCGAACGCTTAACCCCCCGTGGTTCGCGACTAATGACGCCAACTCTGTGGATATTATGTCCCAGAGAGAAGAGAGCGACGGGTATATTCTCCCGGTGACTTTTCAAGAAAAGCGCGCCCTGCAGCACGGACGCATTAGCCGTAATTGCGCTCGCATTGTTTTTCACGCCAGAGTATGGCATTTCATCAGAGTTTTGTCTCGCGTGGCCTAAGTTGCCGCGAACCGAACTCTCTCTCTCTTTCTCTCTCTCTCTCTGTTCAGCGAGAAGCAAGAGAGAGAGAGAGAGAGAGAGAGGTGCGGGAAATTCGTACGTCCTTCGCAAGGCGTTATGAGCAACGCCGCGCGTGTCGACCGTTGAACGAAGAAGAAGAAGAAGGACTCGGCGGAAAGATGCTCGGGGTGAAGCTCCGCGTATGACGTTGCAAAATTGCCCGTTGTCGGTCTCGGCGGATATGAGCGAATATGAGGCAAGCGCGACCTTTTCCCGAGGCGAGTCAATATTTCGAGAGAAAAAAAAAAGCAAGAGGAGTTCCGTCGCCGGGGTTTTGATTTTCTGCACTTACGCCCCTTTCCGCGTCAGTTTCTGTTTCCCCCATTTATCAGTTTTTATAAACATTGATAGAAGCGGAAATACATGATGGCTGCGAGTGTCAATATTAACCGGGCATACTTTTGCTTGTTTTTGCGCAGCAAACCTGTTTTTATCGGATTGTACATTCCGCTTTTTATACGTTGTTTATACGGGGTGTTTGGTAAGATGGTCCTGTCTGTGCACTTCGTGCTGTGTGTGTGTGTGTGTGCGCGCGCGTGCTCATTACGTCTTTCATTTAAACCATTTTTTTAATGCGCCTTGCAACTCGTTTTATGTAGTCACGTGATACGTATATTTAGCGGGTCCCTCGGGAATTACTGTCGGCTAAAATGCGAGAGTGCTATACGGAAAGTTTTCGCGGAGGTTAGCAGTACATTAAGCTTAAGCTCTGAAGAACGGCTGACGCGGCGTGTTCGCATTTAGGCGGGGTATGCGTTTCTCGTGTATTCCTCTTATACGCGTTACAGTGTTAGATGGATAACAATAAGAAAGATATACAGCGTCATTCGAGAGATTTAAGACGATCACGATGCTCGATATTCTGCGTACACACATATATATATATATATGTAAACACGCAACGCGAAATAAAATGTATATGATTTTGCCGGTGGAACCGCGCGCGCGCGACCTCCTCTCCTTCCCTCTCTGCTTCAAATCCTCGACGACTCTCGACGCGATTTTATCGTGCGTCGTTTCCTGCGTCGCGGGAGGAGGATGGTATCGTTTTGCGTTATAAATCGAGAGAGAAAGAGAGAGAGAGAGAGAGAGCAGGACAATATTATACGTAAAGAATCGTCGATATTATATCGTAAAGACGTATCTCGTTCGTGTGTTACGACGCGTACAATGTGTTGCAAAAGTCACGCGGTGTTAAATTTACAAAGAAGCGCACAGTCGCGTGTTAGTTAGAGAGAAGAGGAAAAGAGAGCCGGCGAGAGAGACGACGAGTCTCTCTCTCTCTCTCTCTCTCTCTCGCAGATTCAACTATAATTCAACTATAGGTCCAAGAAGCACGGCCTTTGAGAGGAATGAGGCATTGGCACAGATTTTGCCGATGAAAAGGCCACTGGCGACGTCATCCGCTTGATTCATAGGTTTCCACGGGTTCTTATCGTTTTCTCTCACAAGCTCGCGCGACCGCCGCGCGCCGCGAGATAAGAATGCAAAGCGGCCTGCTCCTCTCCGCTCCCACGTTGCATAAACGATAAAATCGCCGAGTGCGGGGCCCCGCCTCCTGCAACCCCCGAGCTCTGCATCGGACGCGCATCAATTTGAAGCCGCGCCAAGACACAACGCTACAGCGAATTCTCGGGTCGAAAGTTACGTCGTTACCCCGATGAAGCTCGCTCGCTCGCTCTCTCGCGCGCGACAGCCCCTTTTTGCCGGCGACTCGAGCAACTCTGAAGCGACGTTATCGTTGATTTACCGACGTCGATTCCTCCCCCCCCCTCCCCTCCCCTCCCCCGAAATGTTTCACGGGGGGCTGCTGTCGTCCCGTCCCGTCGCGATCGGACACACCGTTTCTCGATCCGCCGTTTCGCTCGTATCTCCGGGTTATCGGCTGACGCGCCGGCTTTTATCCGGCCGTAATCTATAACCGCAGCCAGCGTCGCTCGCGCGCTGGATTCGACAGGTGGTTTTTCGGCCGGAGGTGGAGATCGTTAGTATCCAACCTAAGACCCCTACGCTGTAGCCCCGGGCCAGCCGACGACGACGCCTTTTTACCTGGCCGAGTTTCTTCCACGCTCGACCGTGTTGCCCGGGGTATACGAGGGAAAGGCGGGGAGGGGGGGGGGAGGGGGCTGGTTCCGACAATTTGTAGGCTTCTTACGAACTATGAGTTCGAATTCATGCCAGCCGCGCTCGTCGGGTAATGTATCAGGCAGCCGTCGCGCGTCGCTGCGAGTCGTTCACCGTTCGCGCCGATGACTGGCGCGTTTTCGCCTGAAACGCGGCCACGTTAACTTAATCGCCGCGAGGAAACGCCGGCTGAGGAACGACGGTTTCCGCATCCGCTCCGCTCCCTCGTTCTCCCGCTTGACTTCTGCCGCGCGGGATTACGGCGGTAATATTTACTCGCGCCGACGGAAGTCGCGGCGCGCGTGAATTAAAGAAGGTAATTCGTTCCATCTGAAGGGATCGCGGCCGGACTTGCGAGCGGGGCGGGTCGCGCGGTCGATTCTGTCGAAGATCGTCGTCGACGGACAAATGTTGTTTACTCGGAAACTCGTTGCCGTGGCCGTCGTCATCGTCGTCGTCGTTGACGTCGTCTTCGTTTCGCGGAGCCGGGTGTGGATTCCGAGGAAAAAATTTACTTTCAATGCGAAACGTAATTTCAACATGCAGACACGAAGTCGTCGGCAACTGACGTAATACGAGCTTCGCGTTTTCAAGCAATCAAAGTTTCGCCGGGGCTCTTAGTTTTCTCAGTCAACTACCTTTTTCTGACCGAGCAGCTGGAAGAATGGGACGCTCGTGCCGGCACGAAGTACAATACACACACACACACACACACGCGCACACCCACGTGTATACGTGTACACGCGGTTCAATGAAGTTTCCCAAATGAGTTAAAGAAAGCGGGGAACTATCGGGTAATACAACGGGGGGCTCCGTCGTAAGCGCGAGCGCGTCTTGAGTATCGGAAGCAGGTGAACCGGGCGGGGAATATAAACGGATAAGAAGACGCAACGAAGGAAAGTATTTACCGAAGTTGAAGCGGGAGCGGTCGAGGGTTGAAGCGGAGGCTCTGTGCTATCGTCTCTGTCGTCCTTCGTCCTTTCTTCCGGACGAAATGGGAACAACGGCGACAACGACGACGACGCGGCGGCGGCGGCGGCGGCGGCGGCGAAGCAGCCCACTTCGTTAACCGGCGATAAAATCCACTCGACTTAATCGATCCTTTCTGTCTTTACCCGCGCCCGCGCATCGCCTTAAAGCTTGTCTTTGTTCTCGAAACGGGCGGACGAGCGACGCGATCTCGTCGAGATCGCGAGAAGAATGGGCCGTGCGACCGTCCGTAGTTATGCAACGGCGTCGCGCCTCGGCGCGACGATGAAGTCGTCGGTGATTGGATAAAAAGATGGGACCTCATACATAACCGCGACGTCTCGTCGTCCTCGTCGCATCCTCGTCGCGTCGTCGAAACTTGGAGTCGTCGGGAGTTAAGTATCATCCATATTTATGGTCGCGCGCGGCTGCGTCTCGCGAGCCAACATCCCGCGCGAATTGTCCGGCGCGCACTTTTCTAACTTGCAGATTTACGAGTCCCTTCGAGTAAATGCGCGAATTTGTTTGCGCGACGAAAGTCTCGGCGGATTATTCTCCATACGCGGCCCGTTTCGCCCGCGGACGAGATTTCGCAGCGCGCCGAACTTTGTCGTAATAGAATTGCCGTTTCCCGCCGTTTCTTCTTTCTCCTCTCCTTGGGCCTTCTCTCATGTCGGCTCTCACGCTGGCTCTCTCGAGCGGCGGACTCGCGCTCGGCCGGGCGACGATCAATTGTCGCGGGCGATGCGCCGATAAAAGACAAAAATCGTGCCCGGCCATCGGAGGCCAACGAGGCGGCTCTGAGGCAGGGGAGAGGGGGGCTTGCTATTATATTTTAATGAACGTTATACAGGGGACGGAATATCAATATTTTTGTTTCGTGAATGATAGATTTCGCCAACAAAGTAGGCAAATTATCTGTATTAAATTATTATTAGATGACACGAGACGGGGAGAGGGAATATTTAAATCATGGATTCCTCTAATAAAATAGGCAAATTGTTGGCGTTGAATTATATTAGCGGGTGAATTATTAGCGAGGTTTATACGCGGCGGCGATATTAAATACAGCGTCGGCGTTGCATCACCGATCCTCTGCCGACTCGGCAACCTCAAGGTACCATGAATGCGACGCACTTCCTCCATCTGTCTGCTTCCGTCGATTATGCATTCGGTATCGCCCGCGGATCGAGGTTGCCGCGAGAATCGCGCGGGATTCGCCGGATCACGGTATAATTGCGATTATCAAACGCGCGCGCGCGCGCGCACGCTCCTTCTCTTTCGCACGCGCTACTAATATCAGAATAATATCGCTCGCATCGTCGGCCAGTGAATTGAATTTATTTCTCGGCGCGCCTCCTCGCCGCGGGAACGCGCGAAGAAACACAACATCGCCGCGCGTATATGCCCCTGGTGCGTTCTCCCGGGCGCTTTGGCGCTTCTTCGCGGAGAAGATGTTCCGCGAGACGGTACTCCGCATTATGTACGCCGTCCCGCGTGTGCACGCGCGCACGCACGCGCGTGTCTGTGTACACAGAAGAAACGTCGTGGTCGATGTGACGGTCAGAAGAACCGGTTGTCCGCATCCGGCCCGGTACTTGTACGCACGCCGCGCCGGTGCGGCGATACTTTAAGGTTCGGATGTGCTATCGAGCGCGACCGATAGCAAATGACAGGCAAATCGTCCTATCTGCCTCGCGGAACGGCTAAATCACGCCGCACGACATAAACCGAGTTGCCTGTGTCTGTGTCGTCGACACGGTCGACACGGCTGATGTCGCCGTCGCGTTCTGTCGGGATGGACGAAGGGCGGCAGCGGCGGGGAGGGGGGGGGGCACGTGTGTAAAATCCAGCTGTCTGTCTCTTTTCTTCCTTCTCTCTTTCTCTCTCTCTCTCTCTCTCTCTCTCTCTCTCTCTCTCTCTCTCGCGTTGATTGGCATGCGTCTCTCGTGTCTCGAAAAGCGATCACGCGGAACGAGCGTTCCGCGGGCTCGTTTTCGCGTAACATTAAGTCTTACGACGTTTACGAGCGCGACGTGCGTATTAGTTCCGGTGTCGGAGCTATCCGGAGAGAGACGTGCCTCGCGGCTCGTCGCCGAGGAAGAGCGACCACGGAGAAAAATGTTCGGCTGGATGAAACAAGTTTCTGACGAGCGATATGAGCGATCCGAAAATTCCGGCTCAAGTTGCCGGGATTCAGTCTAAATGATTGAGATTTCTGGTTAACTTAAACACAGAATTCTCCGGTATTTTCGATTGGAATTTCCGAGTCGCTCATATCTCACCGGGAAGTCGGCCCATCCGACCAAACATTTTTCTCTGTGCGCGCGGCGACGCGCGACGGGAATCAGCGCGGCTACGCGATCGAAATGCGCCGGGGGGGACTTTAAGGGAGTCTACCGTGTAACTTGTTATTTCGCGCGAATGTCTCGCGTTTCTCAAGATCGCGTCGTCAGGCACCATCTCGTCAGCCTATCGACGAGTCATCGATTAAGACGAGATGACGACGGTGACGGATTCGATAGCCGCGTGTTTCACACGGATAGTATCATCATCCGCGCAAATGACACGCCTTCTCGCGGAGAAAGCGACGTCGGAAATAAGATTTCGTTTATTACTGGCATCAGCATTAGCCGGGTCCAAGGCTAGAAGCCGAAGCCTACTGGAAATTACACATCGTCGTGAGTTGAAGCGAGCGAGAACGACCACGCAGAGGGACATGAAAGAAGAGGGACTAGGTCGGGGACGCGAGAGGGGGGAATGATGAGCGTTTTCCAATTAGAGCCGGGGCCCGATCGATGATCGTCGTGAAACCAGTCGGCCGTCGGTCGCCTCTTCTCAGCCGAGGCGAGGTGGAAAGTGCGCGCGCGCGGACGATCCGCATTCAGATCCTTTCCCACAGTGTCCGGTAGGCCAAAACGAACCGGCTGCCTGCCACCACCACCACCACCTTCCACTTCACCTGCTCCGGCCCACTCCTTCGGCCGGTCTGCCATTCTCGTCTTTCCTTCCTTCTTTATCTGCCTTCATCGTTCGCCGTACCGTCGCGCGCGCGCGCGGCTATCGCCGCTACACTTTCCAGCAGCGAACCGCTAGTATGGCTATTAATATCGGTACCGTGGCCGACGGCAATACCGATGTCTAAGCGCAGGTTAAAACCGCGTGCACATCGCCGAGCGATGGGGACAGAGGGAGAGAGAGAGAGAGAGAGAGAGAGAGAGAGAGAGAGAGAGAAAGAAAGAGAGCGTCGCGAATGAATTTTAACACCGCGCGACACGTACAATTTGGTTTTATTCGTCAGCCTCCCCGCGAAATGCACGCGGAAATGGAAGGCGAAAAATCCGTCTCGAGGAATGAGACGAGCGACTGAGAGGGGTCGAGTATTTTCTTCCTCCGAAAGACCGGTGTTGAGATGAACGAAAAAACGTAATCTCGCCGGCTGAATAATCGGGGCGAGCGCGGCAACGTTCGAAGGCAACGGTCTGTAAGGTCGATTTTGCGGACTATTTTCAAGCGAGCCTTGCAAATTCATGGACCCGATCTGGTTCTGCGCTCTCTCGGAGCTCTTTAAATATCCAAACTATCGACGCGCCGCATCTCGTGGAGCGAGTGAGAGCGAGTGAGAGAGAGAGAGAGAGAGGCGGACGGTGGCGCGACGTCCCGGCGAGATTCACGGCATCGTTTTTCGCGAGTCGACGCGACGCGATCGATCGATCGACCAATCGGCCGTGCCACGCCACGGTATATTTTGAGCGCGAATAATTCGATAAGCGTGTCCGAATTTTGCCCGAGAGAGGGGCGAACTCGCTCACACGCGCAGGTCGCGACCTGCAGATGTGTACAAGGTCTAACTCGCCGTTTCTTGCCTTCCCTCGTTCCGCTCCTCTTCTCGTCCCGACGGGCAACGAGTTTTTTCCTTTTCCTTTTTCCTTTCATCTGCTCCTCCGCTAGCTCGGGGCAGGTCGTAAGCGTGGATGCTGGTTCCCCCCACGGTTTGCTCCAGCGGCGAGCCACGTGGCCGTATCTGGAATGTGCAGGCAGTCTCACACCGTCCAAACCGGAGCCGCCGCTGCCGATCGCGATAGAGTAAAACGGTAGACCCTGGCCGGCGATGATGGACGTATGAAAGGGACCTCGTGACGCAAGGTGCGCGCCGCTGGCAAGCGGCGACCTTTGTAACAATTTAACGCGTCGCGACGTGTTCGATGAGCGCGTCGTTGTGTCTCAAGTTGATCCGATGAAGACGCGTATTAACGTGTAAAATTGAGAAGACAGACAAGAAGAGAAGAGAAAAAAAAACACACACGCGTTTCTCACGCTGGATATATGCAGTAGCATAATTATATTTTCAATGGACGTATCGAGACTTCCCCTTCGGGGAACATCATGTCGCCGATGATGCGTCGCCGTCTCGCTGGACCGGCCGCGGCTGGCTGGCGAGTCCGTTGGCGAGCGGAGCGCAATAACGAATCGATGCTCCGCGACTTTGAAACAGAATGTCATTCCTCTCGCAGCATCCGCGGGGGGGGGAGGAGGAGGGGGAGGCGAAGGGAGGGGGGCGGTCTGTGTAGCGCTGGGTTATCGCGCGGACTGTCCGGAAGTCGGCTGCCCTAAGGTCAAGCTATCGCCGCCGGCTGGGATCGTCGCGCACGTCCCGCGGACTCGCCGTTGCATTCACCGCGCGCGCGGCGACTTTTTTCTTTCCGATAGAGAGAGAGTCCACTTTTCCCGCCTCGCTTCCAACTCGCAACTTTGACCGAGCGGAAGAGATATCGCGGCAGCCGATCGGGCTGAGCGATCGAATCGTAAAGAAAGCGGAGTCGACTTTCGGAAACTTAGGCGAGGAACGTGACTGCGCCGCGTCGCCGCGGGAACTCGGTCGGATTCGGCGGCGCGTTGAAACCCCCTGGAAAATTAACAGCGCTCTCGATTGACACGAACTCGCGAGCGTCGCGGCGCGGCGGCGATTAAGAACAATTTTCGCGAGCTCGCGAGCTCCGAAGCCGTATCTCGACCCCGCGGTCGAACTCGAGGAACGGCCGCGATTCGACTCGTGAAACCGACTCGTTCATTCTCGCGATTCCGACGAGATTTGCATTCGATGAAACGTAGACGCGCGCGGATATATACGCGACTCGCCCCCCCCTCCCTCCATCCCCCCCCGCCTCTCGCCCAGCTCTCGCGATCTCGTAGCCTCGCAGGTTCGCCGCGGGATAACGAGCGCTAATCGCGCAAAGATAAGAATCGCGATCGCGCGTAATTCATTGCGCCTCTGCGAGCGATGAAACGAGAGCGGAGTTTCCACGCGGGAACTCACTCGAGCACGTTCCAGGAGCAGCTCGGCAATTTCCGTAAATCGCGCCGGCTCGTACATGACCGCTTAACTTGTCCTCGTGCCGCGGAAATGACAGACGATTACAGACGTCATCCGTGAGCCGAGGCAATATACCCTCGCGGGATTGGCTGGTATTAGTTTCGAAAGTTAATCGAAGGGATCTTCGGCAGGTGTCACGGCGCCTGCCGAAGTCACGTACCACGCGCGCGACTTCTGGAAACCGAACCGATTTCTTTCCGATAGTTCCCGGAGAATTACAGTTCTCGGAGATATCTTTCGCCAATCGCATTCCATCAAACGTGTACCCGGCGTGCCCCCATTAACAGAAGCCATTATCCCAATCGTGCCGATACACACCCTCTCGACGCGCGCAATCATCTCCGGCACGGCGCGACGCGGCGGGGCGTTTCCCCCCGTGAAATATGTCACGTCGTTTTCGCAGGCTCGAGCCGGTGCCGCGCGTTTGTTCCTCTCTCGTCGAGCGATGAACTTTCGTCTCGGGATGACGCTCTGAAAGTTTCCCGCGCGAAACTGAAAATGCGCGCGTACTCGGGTTGCAAGCTGCACGTCGCGAGCGCAATAATCAAGCGCCATTACGGAATAATAGATACATTCGACAACCGAAAGTCGATGTTGTACAGTGAAGCTTATGAATATTAACCGCGACGTGAAGCCGGGGAATGTCTCCATCGAGAGCTTCAGTCTCATCTTTCGTCCGAGACACACCGGCCTGCCGGCGAAACTCCGGCTCCTGCCGGAGGAATCAATGAAGAAATTAACGTCCGTCCGGCGGCGAGAGGATGGCGGTCGTTGTGGGGGTGGGCGCGTGTTTCTCGGGGATGTTCTCTCATAAAACTCGTTTGCTCGGCGAGGCCGTTGGCCGTGGCAGCTCTCTCTCTCTCTCTCTCTCTCTCTCTCTCTCTCTCTCTCTCGACGTCGCCGCCGCTTCCTCACTTCCGTCGTCGCTTCCTCACTTCCGCCGTTCTACCCAATCCCGAAAGAAAATCCTTTGCCGATAAGACGTTGAGGGAGGCGGGGGAAACAGTTTGCTGTCGCTGAGAGAGAAACGTGTTTGTATGTTATATAATTATATACACGTGTGCACACACACACACACACACACACACATACACGCGCGCGCATGCAAGCAGCATAGCAGAAGTAAATTCCGGGCCGCGTGCGCGGCGGCCTGATTACATCCCGCAATGCGGATGAGCGATAACGCGGCGTGCCGGGCGGAAAGAATTACGTTTCGGCTATACAAAGCAAACTCTGTGGCGTCGCGCGCGTTTTACGTAACCGCATATTAAACGTGATCTGCGCTTAAGCGCGGGCCGCGCCCGCGCCGGCGAGATAGGGGCGGTTACTTGCATCGGCAAGTCGGTAAATATGCTTACTTCGGCGAGAATGTAATCTTGGGGGCGGCTGCGACGTTAGCACCTGTCGCGAGTGAAAAGTCACAAGTGTCGCGAATTATCGGTTATTCGTGTCGGAGCGCGCGCGCGATAAGGAGGATAAATTTCGCGCGAATTTTTACCTCGCCCGGCCGGCGCGGCGCATCGACGAGGGATTATGCGGGAAATGCAGCGCTCACATCTCGGGACACGATATTTCGCGCGTTATCGAGGCGAATACGGGTCGAACGGGGAATTTAGAGACAGCGGATATGAGAGAGAGAGAGGTCATATTTGCCATCCTCCGCTTGATGGTCTTTCAACGGCTCGCTTTAATTTCACGAACTCTCTGGAGGAGTGTTTTACTTGGAGACGCGCGCGCTGAAGACGGGGCGCACGGCAAAGCGCGCTGATGATGAAGCGGCAAGGGAGTAGCCAGCCGCCAGGGGAGGGGTACGGGCGGAAATTAAGGTATTACCACAGAGGATGGGTGCGCAAAAATGCGTTTCTCGTAAAAGTTCGTTTTATACATTCGACGCCCGCGTTTACGTCGGCTTCGCAATGTAGCTCGCTGTCTCCGACGCGCGCGGTTTTCTCCAACCACTTCACCCCCTCTGGCGCGTCCTAGCACAAAAGAGCGGCCCCAATTCCGCCGGCGCCGCCGCGACGAAATTTGCGGTGAACTCAGCAAAGTAGCGGGGAAGAGCGAGAACGTGGCAGCTCGTTATTTGTCAGGTATTATTAAACGACGGTCGTGACGAAATTCCATAAATACGAACGCCGAGCGACGCGACAGCCGAGAACGCAGCGAAACGCGCCCGCCGTTTGCAGGATCGGCTGATATTACAGACGTGTGTGCGAGTGAAAGATTGCTCCCGCTCGATAGCGAGTTTTTACAGCTCTCGATGTGCGCGCGAGAGACTTTCCGGATTATGGTTAAAATAAATGTTGGACTTCCCTCAGCGGCGACGTGCTCTGCCTCGAATTAACGGCAATTGTAGGCGGCTATTTCGCTCGCGATATTTCCAGAGACGCGAGTATTTCGATCTGTTTCAGCGAATGATTTATTTTCACGGCGTAACACGTCACAGCGTCTACGTCGCTCTCTCGGCGCATATTTGCTACGCTAAATAAAACGGGGTAATGTAATGGCGCGCCCGTGACTTTGGCACAGCCGGCTGCATATTCCCGCTAGGAAATGCGCGTGTTCTGTCATTGTTACGTGCATTTATTATTGCTCTAAACACGCGCGATATATATATATATATATATACACACGTATATGCACGTATATTCGCGCGAGGCTCATTTAGCATTAGTCTCGACATTAGTCACCATCTCGCCCGCGCCCCCTCCCCCCCCCCTGGACAGGCTCTGTTGCGTGCAGATTATGTGGCAAAAAACTTGGCCAGTTGTGCCCGGCGAAATTGCGACACGTGGGATCGATATGGATGACCGTGGACGCGGTCGTTGATCGTTGATCGTTGACATCGCGTGTGGATTATACGGGGAAGAGAGGAGGGGGGGAGGCAGGGATCTCTCGTAAAGATCTTTCAGCTTTATCGTCTTTCGTAAGCGTTAGTTGCGTAGACTCTCGCGCAGAGTCACAATTCGCACGTTGAACTGTAAATATCCGTGGAAACTAACGCTACCGAAAATACGACGGCGATGTTATCTATTGTACACCATTTGCAACGATTCAATTAACGCGAATCGAAATATATTGAGGGGACGGACGGAGGAGGGTCAGTGGGTTTGCGTATCGCGCGAAATGAGTTTCCCCTAAATTATTTTTACAATAAAAATATCAGATTGGATTTATACGCGGGATAGATTTTATTTCTCGTAGTTTAAACAACATACGCGCGTGCCCTCGCGGCTTTTGTACCATTCATCTCGCCGGCACATAACTCTTTTCTTTAATTTCGCTGGTATTACATCCCCCCGGAAAATTTGCGTCACGTTGAATACGTGCCCAATCGTTCATTCGGGCTCTCTCTCTCTCTCTCTCTCTCTCTCTCTCTCTCGTGGGCGAAAAGAGTCGCGGCGACGCGTCGCGACTCGCGCCATAGGCGACCAATAAATAATACAACGCGACCGAGCGAGTATCAAAATATCGCGCATTCGACTCGCCGAATACGTTTGGCTTTTCGCTCTCTTCGCGCATCGTTCCGCAGAAGATGGAAGCCTGGGACCGACAGAGAAGGAGACGGAGAGGGGGAGAGAGAGAGAGAGAGAGAGAGAGAGAGAGAGAGAGAGAGAGAGAGAGAGAGAGAGAGAGAGAGAGAGAGAGAGAGAGAGAGAGAGAGAGAGCGAGAGG